>NC_141033.1:45387500-45492500 GCF_052040795.2 Danio rerio | reverse complement strand
TTCTGCAGTCCCCATGACTGTTTTTAGTCGTATTCCCCGACTTATATTTCACCATAGTCTGGCAGTGCCTGCATACTGTTTTTTTCTTTGTCTGTCACCTTTTCTCCTTTTTCGTATCTTTTTAGAAAGAAACCGAAATGCTTCCACACATCCGATTTAAAACCCTCTTTAAGTTCGATTATTTCCAGCTCTTTTTCTTCCTCGCTACTAGCAACACACTCCATTTCCGCATTACTGGATCTGTAGTGACAACAGACTGCAAAGGATGATGGGAATTGTAGTTCCCGCTACCTCCCGTTCACTTCATTCGCCTAAGCAAACTTTTCTCAGAAATATAGTTTTATTGAGTCATGCGCCTACGGTAATATTGAAAAAAATTACTATTGCGGTATGACAGTATTTACAATATTGTTACATCCCTAACCAAAACACATTTTTTGAGCTGTTGACAGTCGTATGTGTGTCCCACACTACTAAAAACACTATAAGGACACATATATTCCACTAAAAAGTGAAAATTGGTTGTTTTTGAGATATTTCGAGCAAATTCGTAGTTCCGGTTCGAAACAAATTTTTGAAGCTGCGTCACAGCCATGAGATCTTAGCGTATATTACAGTTTGTAGACTGGACATCTGTACCTGGGAGTACCTTTTAACGTCTCTGAGTGTGTAGCATTCATTCATTCATTCAACAAGAATTATTTGGAGATACGGGTCAGTGTTGCTTTTATAATTTGCTGCAGTGAAGGTTTTGTTTTCAATTTCCCTCTATGAGAGCGCAGCTGGACTCACGTGTGGATTACAGTGCACACAACCTTTGATAGAAATATGTGTCTGGAAATGGGGAAATCTGGATTTGCCTCTCGTCTCCTTTTAATAAAGACTCATCTCCAGTTGGTGTTGATTGTCCTGTCTCTACAGATTTGGTAAGTGAGCGATCAGTGGTCTTTGTTTGTTTATTCAGAGGCAAAGTTAGTTTGCATCGTCAGCAGTACTCTTCCAGTGTTTAAAGACAGACTTAGTCAAAATGATTTCTAAGTTAATAAAGTTTACTGTACGTTAATATCACTACAATATTATGGACTGCAAAATCTGCTGTAAATGCAGCTCTCCGAGTGTAAACATAAGCACTACAATCAAACTTATCGCCGTGTAGGATTTTCGCCGCGTTTTTTGACAGGAGTAACACACACGGCTTTCTGATGCTATCTACTGAGTGCATCTAAGTTACTGAGAAATGCGTTTTTTCTCTCATTTGCTGTGCGGTAACAAACATTGCATGAAAAATACACACTTACAGCAATTCCTCGAATCAAATATTTAGTTTGTCACGAGGGGCATGAATGAAATTACTGAATGAAAGAGTCAAACTGCAGTTAAAGTCCACCATTTAATAATTTGGCAAATAATTCGATTACTGATGGCCATGTATACAGTCACTGTATTTCCCCTCTGCGTTTGTGTGTTTGTTTTGCCTCTGTAAAAATCAGCGCATGCCCAAACCGACACTCCCATTTTTATGCACATTTTTACTGACCTTCCGCTCTTTCCCTTCTCCGACACTCCCCCCTAAACAGAGCTGGACACACCCACTTTCCTCACTTTTTCCTAAGAAGAGGTATGAAAAAACCCTGATGAAACAAGGTGGTTTTATGGCCCTTTAACTCAACGGATGCCCTTCCAGATGCAACCCAGTACTGGAAAACTTTTATTTTGCATCACAGGAATAAATGTAAAAAAGGTTATATTCACCTAGAAAACCTAATTTTGTTATAATTGTTTTATTATTAAATAACTGCATCCTTATGAACTTAAAGAAAGAGTTCGCTCAAAAATGAACATTTTCTCAACATTTACTCACCCTCAAATGGTTTCAAACATTTTTTTGTTCTTTTTCTGCTGTACCAAAAATAATACCTGTTGAAGAATGTTGGTAATTGGTAGCAATTCAAATCCATGGTAGCAAAAAATACATACTTTGGAAGTCAATTGTCACGATCAACAGCATCTAACCCTTATAGATCGCTGGTGAACATTCATTATCACCAGAATTACAAGTCTGACATGGATATGTACTACATCTTCCATCATGCACCTCACACACACCAGTTCCGTTATACCCATGATTGCATACACACAGCTGATACTTGTAAGGACTAATGACCAGGTCTATTTATACACCATTTACTTTGACACACACATTTGCTAAGTCTTATTTGGTTATACGCTGCAACATTATGAAGCATTCTTCCAGTCTAGTCTTTCCGTGTCTGACCCTTGCCTTGTTTTCTTGTTTATGTTGTACATTCTGGAGATTGCAAATTATGTAGCCCGAAGTATGTATGGCTGCGTTTAGTCTTTAAATTGAATGTTACTGAGAAGTGCGACGCCTTTACTTTTTACGCTCATCAGCTGAGGGCTTTCCTGCTGTTACCACTTTTTCCAGTTAGCTCACCCTGTACATCGGTAGACTTCAGACGCAGAGAGAAGTTTAACACGATGACAGGGTTTGAGTCTGGTGAAAAATGGTTTCAGAAAGCGAGTAAGACAAAAACAAAACACAAAAATAAAATAAACAAGTAAATAACAGGGTGAGAATGTGGTAAAAATTTGAAAACGTGGTAAAAATCAGGCAAGGGCTTTAATTTTTTTCTGGATTGCTTCTAAAAACTGTTAGTTGGGTTTAGAGAAGTGGATGGGCGGGTCAAGGTATGCTTTTGAAAACACTATTTGTTATGTTTAGGGAAGGAGGATGGGTGGGTCAGTCAATCGGTCAGTCAGTCTGTCATTCAGTCCATCGACAGACAGTCAGTCAGCAGGCATGACTGGCACTCACGAGAGAAATTTGAGATCTCAAAAAGTGTACACAGCGGCCTCTGGTGGATTTGCAAAAACTGCAAAAAAAAAACGTAGCTCCTGGGACGTATTTGGCACACTCCAGGAATGTATATAGCGATACGTTTTCAGAATGAGCCTGGGTTGGACAATGGGGTTTGATTCTGGTGAATGCTTCCAGAAACCAGGTAAAACAAAATCAACAAATAAATAAATAAATAAACAAACAACAGGCTGAAAACATGGTGCAATCATACAACCACGATGGCTTTTCTTTTTTTATATTGATTTTAAAAACACTATCGGTTGGGTTTAGAAAATGGGTATGTGGGTCAGTTGGTCAGTGGACAGCAAGCTGTCCTGGTTAGCTGAAGTTTATATTGCGCCCTCTCGTGGATTTACATGAGAAGAGAACACGTGAGAGAAATTTCAGATCATCGAAGAGCATACACAGCGGCCTCTGGTGGATTGCAAAAACTGCAAAAAAAAAAAAAAAAAAAAAAACGTAGCTCCTGGGATGTATTTGCCACTCTCCATGAATGTATATAGCGATAAGTTTTCAGAATGAGCCTGGGTTTTACGATGGGGTTCGAGTCCGGTGAATGCTGTGGATTTACATGAGAAGAGGACACATGAGAGAAATTTGAGATCAAAGAGCATATACAGCGGCAAAACAAAAACTGTGAGCAGACAATACCTCCAGTTACGCATTTAGCTGTCCCCAGAAATGTAGATGTGGGTACGTGTCTGCAATGAGCCTGAGTTTAAGATATTTTGAAAAATGGCAAAAAAAAAAAAAAATGGTAGTCATTGACTTCCTTAGTGTATATTTTTTCCCCAAGGAATTTTTCAAAAAATTATTTAAAAATATTTCATCTTAAACATTTGTAAAGTAGAACATCTGTTTAAATATATATATATATATATATATATATATATATATATATATATATATATATATATATATATATATATATATATATATATATATATATATGTATATATTTCCTGCACAACTGATCAGACAAAGACATACTGTACTGCTTCCCATATAAATGAGCCAGTCTGTGATTATGGCGTAATTCTGTTTATTTCCTGAGTGCTAATGGAATAATGTAAATGAGTCTTTGGTTGATTCAAGCAGTACAGACATAGGAGACTCTTTCCATCTCTCTCTAGTATGACAGGTGAGATTAGACTCTGAAAACTGCAAACACAAATCAAAGGTGCTCTTCATGCTCAAGCAGATACAGGACATAAAGAGAAAGAGAGAGCGTTTGATTGACATGACGCAGGCGTTGTTAGTATTAGCCACTGAAGTGTAAATGATGTGTGCTAAAATGCAGTGAGATGAGTCTGCATCTGTGATAACTCACTAAATAGCCATCAACAACACACACGGACACACAAACAGCATCATAAGCACACACAAACTTTACATAAAGCCCAAACACTTTACAAAGTGAAACGCTGTGCAGTGTGGCACAGAATTGTTTTTTTGTTTGTTTTTTGTTTTTGACTCACATTTTCAGATTTTTCATTTCGGATAAAAATTGAAAATGCACTTTTTAGTCGACAGTTTCAAGAAGCCAAAAACTTGGTGCATGGCTAAAACTTGGTGCATGTCTAGTTATATTACAATAAGTTGATATTAAAATGTATTACAGACAATAAACTACTGTATATGCATACTGTAGGTATGACCAGTGTTGGGGGTAATGCATTACAATTAACACAAGTTACATAATAATGTTACTTTTTCTAAGTATTGAGTAAAGTAATGCATTACTTAAAAAAAAAAAAGTGATAATATTTGAGTTACTTATAAAAAAAAAAATGTGATGCAAGTTATTTTTTAGTTTAATTAAACAAATATTTCTTATTTAAAATTACTATTATATTGAATCACTCACTCATTGAGAGAATTCGCTCCCCACAAGAACAGACAGTAAGGAAGATGGCAAACTCTTACATTTCTGTGATGGCAGCATCCTCATTACTGTAAATGGATCGAAGATAAACAAAAGGGGATTGTCTCAATGGACAGTGATTTGACTTAACTAATAATACAAACAGTACAAAAATAGCAAACACACAGCTTTATAGTTTTATTAACCTGTTTATATGGCATGTGTAGGGTCATCTGGGGTCAAGAAGTGCTCTGAAGATAACATTATCTTAAATACAAATTTTTAATGTGTTTTTTTTTTAAAGGTAAATGAAGATTATACAGTGCGTTGTTAATCACTGATCAGAAAAAGTAACGCAGAAGTAACTGAAAAGTAACTTAATGCATTACTTTCCATAAAAAGTAACTAACTAATACAACTAGTTACTTTTTGGGGTAGTACCTCAATATTGCAATGCATTACTTTCAAAAGTAACTTTCCCCAACACTGGCTATGACTATGTAAGACTTGACTTACTCCCTTCTCTTTGCATGACACATTAACATTACAGTACAAAATAGCTCTTTTTGATTATCTTTATCACCGAAAAAGAATTCACTTCATGCGTGTCAGAACAGAAGACAGTGTCTCAGGAGTGCATGTAAAAGTCTTTGACAACCTAGGAAGTCAGGGAAGAAGTCAAGTTTAAGTTTTAAGCTTTGTTGTATGCTGTTCCCACATCAGATAATGAAAATTTCGACATATAGCCTGTATTTTTTTCCTGGCATCTGAGATCATCCAAGACAAAAAAAACATGAACTCATACAGCAATCTGCAAAAAGAAGGCAACAAAATTAACATTCATTTCAATAGGTGTGGGCAGTATAATGCAAGACAGAACAAAGAGGCTACTGTGACACTGTCGCTACTCTTTACTGCAACACTTGTATTGGTGCGGCCATTTTTGTTGTTCTTACACTGTAGTTCAAAACTTTCATTTTTAATTATGTTTATTACCTGTTAATGGTTGGATCTAATAAACAGCTTTTATTAGAATGGTCGGACAGGCAAACAAACATAAACATATAAAACAAACAAGGGTCAAAACAAGACTAGACAATCCAGGAAAAACTTACTACAGGGAAACAGGACTCAGCCCGGATATCAGTGTGTGTGGAGTAGAAATAGTCTAAATCAATCTTGATCAGCTTCAGTTGTATGTGTGTGTAATCAAGAGGTAAACTGAAACAGGTGTGTGACTGCAGGGCATGGTGGGATTTGTAGTTCAGTAGAACGCCAGGGAGTGTTCTCCAGCTGCCTACAAGGGTAACATTGCTAGTGATCATAACAATCAGGAAGGATGCATTAAAATAGTCAAAAGTGACTGGAAATGTATTGATAATGTAATTTTTTCTTTAAACAAAGGCTGCTCTAATATTTTCTATTCATCAAGGAATCCTAAAACGAAAAACTATCATGATTTTCACAAAAACATTTAAGCATCAAATCATAATATTGGCTTAATTGAAGTATATTAATAAAATAAATAAATATTCAAATAAAAAAAGGTATTTTGAATATTACACTATGATAAAATAATAAAACATTAAAAAATTTTAATAAAAAAAATATTGATGCCAATAATTCCTCCAGAACTACCTAATTTCATCTAATGTCTACATACAGGTGCAATTTTGTGTATGATTTCTTCTCTTTTCTCTTCCACATATTTATTTCCATTTACTTAGAGAAAAGTTAGGAAGGCGCTCTCTCTTTGACGTGTGTGTGTGCGTGCATGTTTGTGTTGGTAATAGATTTGAGTGAGAGCGACAGGAATAAAGCCCCCAGTTTACCGCTCCAGCAGTGAATTCTGTAATGACTGGCTGGGGAGAGCAATTCCCTTCCCTAAACATCCGCTGCTTTACATTTGGCAGGCGGTTTTCAAACAGATCAAGAGGCCATATCATCACTGTCCACCACAAATCTCCATTTCCCGCAGCTCCATTTTTCTTTGAACGTAAATTGAAAGCCGGCACAAGCGCTCTTTGTCTTCTAGATGTTTGGCAGGTTTGGGAGTGAAAATAGTCAGTTTGGAAATATTATATTTTTTTCTGACAGGGCTGAGCTCACCCTTCACAATATTTATTAATACCATACGCTGCCTCCCAAAACAGTTATTATGCTTGCCATTGTGTGACACTCAGCACTGGCCTCTATCATTACTAAACGCCTTTGATTACATCTTGTAAACAGGAAAATATTCCCTAATATTCCCTATTTATTTAATTCAGTGATGCAAACTCTTGTGAGAGTGTTCTTGTGTTTAGGCATTATACGCACTTGACAAAAAGAAAATATGTATTTTTTACATTTTAGCCAAAATATAAGGCTGTATCATATTTTATATTAAAGGTCCCATGAAATTAAAATATATTTTTTTAGATATTAGTATCAGTTTTGTTCGTTTTTAGGATATCTATAAACTATTGCACTCCAAAAAAGAAAAAAAAAAGTTGTTTAGAAGATAAGAAATTGATATAAACATGTAAAACTTCTGCCTAAATGGAGCAACAATTTTTTTCACGTCACCTTTTGCAGTTTGCAGTTTTTTATTAAATCTTATGACTAATTCAATGCTGTCTAGTAACATTCCCCGCACCCTTCAAGATGCTTTACATTTGATGCGCTTGAGCTCAACCACTCTAATTGGCAGAGCAGTGATGAAACAAAACAGTATTGGCTGTTTTTTTTTAAAGGGGGAGGAGTATGTGCCGTATGTCCCGTCCTCTTTTCATGTTTCAGTTTGAGATTAGGTCAAACATAAAATAAAAAGGGCACTCAATTTCAAAGCACCTCACGGGATCTTTAAATGCAATTCATGATCATCAAATTGTATCCAATTAATATAATATTTTGGTTATGACATGAAATAACATGACAAAAAAAGTTGTGGGAAATGATTTTTCTAACAATGTAAGTTTTCTGTTGAGTCTGTGGATTTGTAAGGCACATGGTCAGAAATTAGTCTCGTTTTGCTCTACATATTAAACAAAAAGTGGTAACATAGAAACCATAGTGAATGCAAGTGAAGAGTCTATTTAAAGTTTCTAATAACTTATGTAAAATTAAATTAAATTCCACAATGTGTGAATTAGTATCACATCATCACTTAGCAAAATACAGAAATTTTAAGACAATTAATTGTGATGATTTTTTTTGTAAATGATTCTAAGTCTATGCCTGACTTTGCTTTTTTTAATAACATGTGCGGTTCATGCAGATATGTAAACAGGTACATTAGTGGAATATCCACAGAACAGAATATATTGAGCTATTTTGAACTGTCATTTTTCCAAGTACGATTTGATCCTGGATTAACATCCATGTTGGTCCTGGAACATCAATTTTGTTGTTCGAAAATGTAATCCAAACCTATTCCCAAACCCAAAACCCAACCATAACTGTAAATTATTCCCAAAGTCAGAAAGGAATAATAGTTGGATAACAATCATGCAGAAGTGCATAATCCTAACCGTAAGCCTAAACTTAACATAAAAGATAAACATATTCTTGAATTATGATTGGCTGATTCCAGCATCAGCATTAATGTTAATCCAGGAACGTGTCCTACTCGGAGAAATCAGATTGGCGGTGGTGCGTGCGCAAACAAGTTGTGAGTGCAACAAATCACCCTTATGTGACGCAAGCCATTAAAATTAATGGGTTTCATAGAGCAGTGCTTTCTTCGTCTGGTGCAGAATAGAATTGTTTTTTTTTTTTGCCTCAAATTTTCAGTTTTTCCATTTTGTTAGAAATGCTATTTTCAGTAGATAATTTTCACCAGCCAAAAATTCCTAGTTACAGTACAACAAATGCATAATAAAATATATCACCGACAATATACTTCATAAACTACAAAAATTATTTTGCTGCTTGTTCAAACTACTTATGTAAATTGAGCTGAAACAACACAATTCTTGAAATTTGTTTTGGGTTATTCATTCATTCATTCATTCATTTTCTTGTCGGCTTAGTCCCTTTATTAGTCTTAATCCCTTTATTAGTCCCTTTATTAATCTGGGGTTGCCACAGCCGAATGAACCGCCAACTTAACCAGCAAGTTTTTATGCAGCGGATGCCCTTCCAGCCGCAACCCATCTCTGGGAAACATCCACACATACACACACACACACACACACACATACACTACGGACAATTTAACCTACCCAATTTACCTGTACCGCATGTCTTTGGACTGTGGGGGAAACCGGAGTACCCGGAGGAAACCCACGCGAACGGAGAACATGCAAACTCCACACAGAAACGCCAACTGAACCGAGGATCGAATCAGCGACCCAGCGACCTTTTTGCTGTGAGGCGAACGTGCTACCCACTGCGCCGCCACTGTTTGTTAGGTTAACTTAATCAATTTGTGTTAAGACAATATGAATTAATTGGTTAGAACCTTGCATTTTTTACAAAACTTTTGCATATAACATTTTTTACACTGAATAGGTGAACAGGACATGTTCTAATATGTGAAAAGAGTAAGTCTGTATTACATTTGAATTGTTTTGATGCCTTAGAAATTCCAAGCCACGCAGCAGAAATCTTAACACTGTAGAAGATGACTATTCAAACAATGACCCTGTCACATTCATACAAAGCACGCTAGTGTGTCCTGCATTTACATAAATGTGAATGAATTTTAAATGAAGCGTCACAAACACATGGTTCTTTTGCTTCAGATAAACTCTCAGGCACCTGCATGCTCTCACATGCAGAGCCTGATGTGTTCAGTCTATAACACACAGCAGCGATTAATGAGTGTTATTCATCATCTTCTCATATTAAACTATAACACTCACAGCACAATGATTTCCAACAGGATCAGGTCTCTTTTTAGCACATATAATCACCCTTTTAGTTCGAGGCTTTTGACTATAGTTTTTTTGAGAAGAAATAGAATCTTAGTTTATATGAATTGAGTTAAAACAATTATGTCTCACCTAATCAAATATGTTTAATATTGTCAAAACATTTGGTAAAGTTAAGCAAATGACAATTCTGTACAGCTTAACATCATGTCAAACAGCACCAAATGTAAAATATAGTTTTGACATATAAAATAATTTTGGTCAAGCGTTTTAGTTACATTAGACTTATGATAATTTTCTTAAAAAGTCCACTGTCATATAAATCAATGCTGACTTAAATAAAAATAACAATACATATTAACATTAATCTTTAAGCCCATGTTGCAAAACTTTGTTTAGGTTACAAGGGTCATTAATCTTTTCCTTACACCCATCAAGGCTGTATCCGATCATCAATACAGTAAAAACAAGAAGGCTGTGAAATATTGCAAACTTAAACAGTTTTTTATGAGAACACATTAAAATGTACTTTATTTGTTCTGTAGACAACTGAAAAAAATATCTATATATATTTTTTTATCTATATATATATATATATATATATATATATATATATATATATATATATATATATATATATATATAATATCTATCTATCTATCTATCTATCTATCTATATATATATATATATATATTTTTTTTTTTTTTCTAGCCAAGATAAAACAAGACTTTCTCCAAAGGAAAAGAATATTAAAGGAAATATATAGACCAAGCGTACAATACGGTGTTTTGGTCTTGTGTTTTAGTTACATCAGTGACATGATAATCTTAAAGTCCACTGTCATAGAAATCTATGCTAACTTGACATAATAATACATATCAACATTAATCTTTTAGTCCCTTATGCAAAACTGTACTTTGGTTACAAGGGTCAGTAGGCTCATTTTGAAAACGTATCCCTATATATATTTCTGTAGAGCGCCAAATACTTCCCAGGAGCTGTTTTTTTTTTGCAGGTTTTGATTTAGCAAATCCACCAGAGGTCGCTGTGTACGCTTTTTCAGATCTCAAACATCTCTCGCGAGTGCTATTTGTGCCTGCTGTTCTTGTGTAAATCCACCAGAGGCCACTGTTGACAGACTGACTGAATGACAAATCGACTGTCCAACCCTCCTCCTTCCCTAAACCAAACCAATAGTGTTTTCAAAAGCACTGATTGACCCGCCCACCCACTTCCCTAAACCCAAACGACAAAAAGCAATCCAGAAAAAGTCTCGCCTGACTTTTACCATGATTTTAGATTTTACCCCATCCTCACCCTGTTAATTACTTGTTTATTTTAGTTTTTACCCGCTTTCTGAAACACTTCTTTGCCAGACTCGAACCCCATCATCGAGGTCAACTCCTCTCTGCGTCTCAAGTCTGCCAACATGCTTGTCGAGCAACTGGTAACAGCGGGAAAGCCGTCTATACAGAGGTAAGCGGTCAGCTGGTAAGTGCAAAAAGGAAAAGGGTCATACCACACCTTATCATTCATTTTAAAGACGATATGCAGTCATACAAACTTCTGGCTACTTAGTTCACAATTTGCAGAAATGTATATAGGGCTACGTTTTCAATTATATGCTAATGTTTTTTTTTTCTTACACTTATCAAGGCTATATCTGATCAAAAATACAATAAAAACAATAATACTGTGAAATAAATTCAAACTGTTTTTATTAGAATACATTCAATTTACTTTATTGCTCTGTTGGCAAAGCTGAATATTCAGCATGATTAAATTAAGCTTTGATAAACAAAGTAACCCTTATAATATGTCTTAGCTGAACAAAAGTATTTATTTATTTCAACCACAACAAACAAAAAAAAAAAAACACTTACAGTCAAAAACTTTGTGACCTTTTGATGTACAATTCTACATCCTCTTTGCTAGCTGAATTGAAATAAGGCTATCTCCATTCAATTCTGGATAACTTACAAGTGTTTTTCCCCATCACATTCAAATGAGACTCTCTAACACAACTAAATTAAAATTCTCACGCTGTAGCGATGTAGATTCAGCAGCTGCACGGTGCCATCACAAAATAACAATGCAGTAAACACTGACACACACATCAGTAAATTTAAGCAGCTTTATAACTGTCAGATGCATTGCTGTTCACCTGCTCCCCTTTCATAAGAAACCTCCCACAGTTACTGCCCAACAAATTACATTGCCAATTAAAAAGCCATTCAAACACACATATGCAACCTATTCACTCGTCATTGAAAAAATAACAACTAACTGCTGTCCTATAAAAAATGTGAAGTTCCATGCTAATTTCATTGATTATCCTGATTTCTAATAAACAAATCAAGTATAAAACGGTCATATTCTGTATGTTGGCTCAGAAAAATGAACCTCCACCAATTCTTTTTTGCTGATAGTAGAGAGTAAAACAGAAAAGCACCTTAAAAGGTCACTGTTTTAATATTTATTTATTTTTTAGCATTTTTTACTTTTAATAAACGAGGACAGGAAGCAAAGTTGAAGAAAGATATATGTTGGGGGAAAGTCACTACATATCGGCCTACAATTTATTAATTTTCCTTAAGCTTAATGCCTTATTTATCAGGGGTCGCCACAGCGGAATGAACCGCCAACTATTCTGGCATATGTTTTACACAGTGGACACCCTTTCAGCCGCAACCCAGGAAACACCCATACATTCTCACATTCACACACTCATACACCACGATCAACTTAGTTCATCTGATTCACCTATACTGCATGTCTTTGGACTGTGGAAGAACCCACACCAACACGGGGAGAACATGCAAACTCCACACATAAATGCCAACTGGACCAGATGGAACTTGAATCAGCAACCTTATGGTTGTTAGGCAACATTACTAAGCACTAAGCCATCGTGCTGCCAAAATACCTATCAGTGCATACATAAAATAAACGTATCGTATCTGATGCAATAAAAATTTCAGCAAATATTCAGCATTTCCAACTATCTTAACACCAAATTTCCTCCACTCATTTTCTTGTCTGAGTGCTGATGTCAGAATAATCCCTGATTGGTGGAATATAATTTGAGTGATGCTGCACTGTGTTTTCTCAGACCCCAGAGGTCAGTGGAAGTAATGAGGCCATCAAAATGCAGAAAGGAAAAGTCTTAAAAACGCTAAGAGGTGGCTGAGGTGGAGCTGGGGCTATTATTCTGTCTTTTTCCAAAAGGAAATATAAGGAAACAGTTCAGCTGAAAATTAATTGTCAAAATATAATTAACAATCTTCCTTCCAGTTGTCGCTCTCTAATTAAAATTTGATGCTGAGTATCAATGTGACATGAGAACCAATTATGTTTGATGATGTCACTTGTGCCACTGATGCTTTTATTTAATTTGAAGTCTAGTAGATAGTATTCAACTTAAAGGGGAAATTAAGCACTCAGTCAAGTTTACATTATTTTTTAAATTGATTTCCACTGCCAGCATCTTGGAATATCGCCGTGTCTGACGTCATAGTGTTGGTTCAGTTCCTTCAGCTGAACAGATACAGTGAAAGTAATGGACTGGACATGGAGACTGGACAGCCTAATGTAACCTAATGTGTGAAGTTGTGGTGTGGAGCTGGTGCAAATACAAGCATCAGATGCGTCACACCGAGTGCCTTAGTGCCCCCACCAGTGCCGATATACAGCCATATCGTACTGCTACGAGTGTGATATTGCGTTTATATAACAGTTTGACGGCATAATTGTGTATATAAAAACAAAATTAAACACGGAAAGTTTCAAAAACCCTTTTGTATAAGGAACTACTTTCTTCCACATTGGATTCAAATCATAAGCTGACAGTTAAAACAGCTGAGCAAGCATCTTTTAAACTTTAGATCTGTATATGTCTGCTTTTTGCTGGCTTTATGTGGGCAGATTAATACACAAAGGGTAAAGAGGCTGTAGGAGTTCTGATATTGCAGAATATCGCACGGCTATCAGCCAATCAGATTTGAGAACCAGGCAGAACTGTTGTATATATAAATATATATATATATATATATATATATATATATATATATATATATATATATATATATATATATATATATATATATATATTCTACTTTTCTTTTTTCACTTTTAATTACTGATCATTTGATTCGCTTTGGTTCGCTCTCTGTATTTTGCTCCCTGACTGCCTGTATGAGTTTCAACTATGGTTTCAACAAGGTCCGCCACTGATGTAATGGGGGCGGGTACTTTCACTTTTCACTACTACAGCCCTCACCTCTTTTTGTGTTCAAACCAAACTAAGATCAGCTCGGTTTTTCACATGGCAGGTTTCCATCCTTCATACATGTTGAGATAGACTTGATTGACTTGAAAAGGGAATATGTCTTGACATAGTCCACAAAGACATGACTTAGTAAAGTGTGAAGTCATGTATCATTTTAATTGCAGCATTAGTCTGAATGTAAATCCCCTCATCAGGCAGCGCTGGAGCAGCGTGAGAGAGTGGACCGTAGTACGATGGTCAGGAAGTGCAAAACAACATTACAAAGTGGGAAATACTTATACGAAGCTCGAGACAAATTTACATTTTTGAAAACAATTTTACCTATCACACAATTACAGGAATTTTAGGAAAAAAATATATTTTACCAAGGACCAAAAAAATTTTAGAAAAAAAATTAACAAGATGCAAAACACTTTTACCAGTCCCGAAACAAATTTACAATGACAGATTTTTTACGGAAAGGGAATGTATCACACACCGGAAGTGACAATAAATCTGTTAGTTTCATTTGTAATTTTAACAACATTTTAAGGCAACAGTGTTGTTTATCAGTAATCAAACAACAAAATGACAAAATCACTCACTGCTCTTGACTAAAGAACTTTTGTAGTTGTAGTTTTTTTTTTCTTACAGTAAAGATGCTTAAAGCACAGTTAGTTTCTATTGTATTTATTTCCCTTTCCTTACTTACATGGGGGAAAATAAATGTGTATGTGTGTGTGTGTGTGTGTGTGTGTGTGTGTGTGTGTGTGTGTGTGTGTGTGTGTGTATGTATGTATGTATATATATATATATATATATATATATATATATATATATATATATATATATATATATATATACATAAATATGTATACAGTTAAAGTCAGAATTATTAGCCCCCAATTTCTGTTTAACATAAAGATTTTTCTTCCCATTTCTAAACATAATAGTTTTAACAACTCATTTCTAATAACTAATTTATTTTATCTTTGCTATGATAAAAGTACATTAGATTTTACTTCATATTTTTTAGGATTCTAGAATTCAGCTTAAAGTGACATTCAAAGGCTTAATTAGGGCAATTAGGCAAGTCATTGTATAACAGTGGTTTATTCTGCAGACAAAACAAATATTGCTTAAGGGGGTTAATAATATTGACGTTTAAATAGTTTTCAAAATATTTAAACCTGCTTTTATTCTAGCCAAAATAAAACAAATCAGACTTTCTCCAAAAGAAAAAATATTATCAGACATACTGTCGAAAATTCCTTGCTCTGTTAAACATAATTTGGGAAATATTTATAAAAAATTAAAAAAATTATAGGAGGGCGAATAATTTTCACTTAAACTGTGTATCGTTTTGAATAATCGTGACTACAATTATGACCAAAACAATCGTGATAATATTTTTTTTCCAAATTTGAGCAGCCCTACTACTAGCAATCAAAGATTTATGTTAAGTTGGCAAGCTGAACGCATTCTGTACTGTAGATGAGACGCGAAGGAGATTGACAATGGTCTTCAGCCTATCAGGACGCAGAACACAATGTGCTGTAAACAAAAAAAGCATGTCAAACTGCACAAAAAAATACACAAAACTGCAAGTGCGTTATAGCGAGGAACCACTGTATTATCCATGGCACACTTACACTTGCACCCTGAAGCCGTTTTGAAAATATTTTCAGCCCCCCAAAATGCTGTTGTCAGATAAAAATTCCCAAAACGTTTCCTGCTTTTGTCACACAAACACCAACACAAATGTCATATTCATCAGGTAACAAATCACTTAAATCTTTTGACTTTTAATGAAATGTGACCTGAACACGATTTAAAGTACATTTTACAAGCAATATTATGACTCAATGCTTCTAAAAGTCAGTCGACACAGAACAATCAAAATCCCTTTAGGTTTTCCGCAGGTCTGATGAAGGCTGAGAATTATGGGTAAGTGGCCAAACATGTGGGTCCTCCTGTGTCCTTCTAACTGCAGACAGCTTAATCATCACGCCGCGGTAAACAACATCAGCTAAATACGGCTCTCTCACTCACACTCGCTCACTCTCACCCTACTTTTCTTTACTCAAAATGACACATTGAAAAGAGGAGAAAATATCTGGGGCTTTGAAGATTTGCTGTGGGGAGGAGTGAGTGTGGGATGTACATAGACACACAATATAAACATCAGCTGAGGTGTGCGCGCGTGTGTGCGTGTGTGTGTGTGTGTGTGTGCGTGTTAGTGAGTGTGTGTGTGTGTGTGTGTGTGTGTGTGTGTGTGTGTGTGTGTGTGTGTGTGTGTGTTGTTGTTGTTGTTGTTGTTGTCTACCAAATTACCTCATGTCAGGGATTAGAACGGGATGGGCCAGAAAGATGATGGGAAGAGGAGAGAGGGAAAAGTTGAAGTATACGATGAGTGCTGATAGACAGATCAGGAGAGTGGGAGAAGAGAGGGAGACTGTTTATCTCAGTAAGGGGAAACAGAAAAATATATGATGGAAAACAGAAATAAAAAGAATTTCAAAAACATTCTGCACATTCCAAACGTATGACAGTCATTCTGGAATTCAAATGAGAATCTTTAAATCTTTAAATAAGTCTGATCATGAGACATTATAAAATCAAAGCCACTTTTGCTCTCTTGAGCAACACTCTTGGTGTCTTAGCGCTCAGTTCATGGATAAAATGTGTTCCAAAAAATAAAAAGCATCTGTAGTTTTAAAATAAAATTTAATCAAATCACATGAAACAAAACAAAATTACTTTAAATTAAAATTAAATAAAACAAATATAATTAAAATAAAAACAGAAAAAATAACAAATAAAACAAAAGTAAATAAAATTATTAGAAGAAATAAAAAATAAACAAAAATAAATTAAGCAAAATTAAATAGAAATAATAACAAATAAAACAAAAAACAATTAATAAATAAAATAAAGCAGAAAAATAACAAATAAAACAAGTAAATAAAATTATTAGAACAAAAATTATAAATAAAATTAGTAAAATAAAAAAATAACAATTAAAACAAAAAACTAAATAAAATAAAATGCTTAGAAGAAATAAAAAAGAAACTAAAATAAATTAAGCAAAATTAAATAGAAAAAAATAAAATAAAATAAATAAATAAATAAATAAATAAATAAATAATAAAATAAACTAGAAAAAAATAACAAATAAAAGTAAATAAAATTATTGGAAGAAATAAAAAATAAAATTAATTAGGTAAAATTAAATAAAAAATAACAAATAAAACAAAACAATTAGAAGAAATATCAAATAAAATAAAGCAGAAAAAACAAATAAAACAAAAAAAACTAAATAAAATAATTACAAGAAATAACAAATAAAATTATTTAAATTTAAAAAATAAAATAGAACAAAAATAACAAATAAAACAAAAAAACAAAGTTAAATTATCAAAATAAATAACAAGTAAAAACAAAAATAAAAAAATTACATGAAATAACAAATTAAATAAAACATAAAAAATAACAAATTCAACAAAACAAAATGATATAATTAGAAGAAATAGCAAATAAAATAAACTAGAAAAAATAACAAATAAAATAAAATAAACAAAAATTATGGAAAAAAATAACAAACAATACAAAAACAAAATTATTTAAAATAAAATAAAATACCCACTATATTCTTACTCAGATGTCAAACAGTATGACAAATAAATCAAAGAAGCGAAATGGAAAGCACAATTTCGAGAAGTGTTGAACATTACCTCTGGTATCTGAATGGCATAGGGTTGGTTGTAAAATGATGGAGCATTGTCATTTACGTCCCCGATCTGAATGTTCACTGTATCCTTGACAACCTAAAATTCAAATTAGATCAAATAAAATGTCACTTACTATTATTTCAATGTAAATGTAATCGTAACTACAAGTATTTCAATGTTGATTAATCATAACTACCCTATAAAGATCCCATAAAAATATTTTAACTACAAAATATAGTTCAGGTCTGTAATATGTTTTAATTGTATTTAAATCTAATAAACTTTCCAAGACTGGAATTACTTAATTAAAAAGTACAAGACAACCAGTAAAATTGTAAAACATTCAGATATTTGCTGCTTACTCTTGAAGGATTTCTCCCTGTTATCAATGCTAAAACTGCTTGCTTAATATTTCTGTAAAAACCATTATTATTTTAAGATTCTTTCTTAAATAGATTAAAAAGAGCAACATTTACCTAAAACAAAAATCTCTTATAACATTAAAAATGTCTTTACTGCCCCATCGGAACAACTTAATGCATTTTTAATGCAAGTAAATGTGTATTTTTTGATCAGTATGGTTTTTTTATTATTCAAATATTTGAACAGTAAAGCAAAGAAAAAAAGCAAAGGTTGCACAGATTTTAAAGACAGACATACAGTTGAATTCAAAATTATTAGCCCTCCTCTGTATTTTATTCCCAATGTTTGTTTAACGAAAATAAGTTTTTTTAAACACATTCCTAAACATAATAGTTTTAATAACTCATTTATAATAACTGATTTCTTTTATCTTTGCCATGCACAACCTAGGTGTGATTTTTGATGCTCAGCTGTTTTAAATCTCATCTCCAACATTCAACACCAATAGCTTTTTTTTCCATCTTCACAACATTGCTTGCATTAGACCCTTTTCTTTCAAGGCATGTCAACATTACATCTCGTCGTTTTGTTTTGCAGTTCTTTTTTTGAGAGTTTACCAGCAACTTCTAGGAGGTTACAGTACATTCAAAATTTAGTTGCATGTGTTTTGACACACACATCTTCACGCCATCACATTACTCCAGTTCTTCAGCAATTTCATTGGCTCCCTGTTCAATCTTGTATTGATCTTAAGACTCTGATTTTACACAACATAGCAGTCCATAGGTTAGCTCCAGATTACAATTGAGATCTGGTGACTTTTTCTACTCCTGCTCGCTGTCTTCATTCTGCATCTAAACTCACTTTGTATCAGCCGCGCTGTAGACTATAAACCGTGGGAGGTAGGGCTTTTTCTTACTGTGTGCCTAAATTATGAAATGCACTACACGAATGCCGTTTCTTTGAATGGTTTTAAGAAGCTTCCTAAGGGTGCTTTCACACCTGTGAATCGATTCAGTTGTTCCGAAACAGAGATTAACATTGTTACATTGTTGCTCTTTGCTCTTGGAGCGGTTCGCTTTCACACTGCAAAGTTTCTAATCGGACCAAAAGAGCTAAAACAAGTCACGTGCGAGTAAACTCTCCTTACATTGGTCAGAGTGTCAGGGTTTATTTTGCAGCGTCCCGCTCAGCTGTCAGGAGAGGTGGCGGTTTGGTGGTGATTGACAGGGTGCGCGCGCGTGACGTGTCTGAGGAGAGACATGGTGGGGAGGGGTGAGAAGGGTGCGCGACAATGCCTATTTGAGGACTGGGAGAGAGACGCGAGATTACCGGGAGATCATCACTCGTTTGCGGGCATCCGGAGACTCGCAAAACTTCCCGCCCTACTCATAATTCTCTCTTCATATAGCCGTATGCCTATTACATATCCATAAAACACTGTGATATAACCGCGCTCGGATCGGATCACTTTCTCACTGCAATCGAACCGCTCCAGGGTTCGTTTCAATCGAGCCGAGACCACCTCATTCAAGCGATCTCGGAGCGATTACTTTGGCGCGGAACAGAGCGCGATTGCCCTGTTCATATATGCCAATCGAACCACGCTAACTGGGCAAACGAGATACGTTCCGAAACAAAAGTGTAGGTGTGAAAGCACCCTAAGAAACATCTTTTAGATAAAGCATTTAATTTGTGATCATCACTGTCACTTTTATGCAATTTGTAACATTTTGCTTATTTATTGTTCTTTATCGGTTTATTTTTGCGGTGCGACTTCTGGCTTCTTACTGGGATTTTATGCAAGCTTGTGATTCTCTGCATTTTTTATTTGCTATTGTATATCTTGTAAGGTTGCTGGTTTCAGCCTTGGCTGGGTCAGTTGGCGCTTCTGTGTGGAGTTTGCATGTTCTCCCCGTGTTGGCGTGGGTTTCCTCCGGGTGCTCCGGTTTCCCCCACAGTCCACAGCCAAGCAGTTCAGGTGAATTGGGTAGGCTAAACTGTCTGTAGTGTATGTGTGTGAATGAGTGCATATGGATGTTTCCCAGAGATGGGTTGCAGCTGGAAGGGCATCTGCTGCGTAAAAGATATGCTGGTTAAGTTGCCGGTTCATTCCGCTGTGGTGACCCCAGATTAATAAAGGGACTAAGCTGAAAAGAAAATGAATGAATGTATATCTTGTATCTTGTAGTTTTTCAAAATACTAGTATACTGCTTAAGGAGACATTTAAAGGCTTAACTAGGTTAATTAGGGTACCCTTGCATGTTACGGTAATTAGAAAAGTCATTGTATAACAGTGGTTTGTTCTGTAGACCAGTGGTTCACAAACTGTGGTACATGTACCATTAGTGGTACGCGGGCTTCCTTCTGCTGGTACGCAGAGGAATCAAATGTCATATGTACATGCTACATATATTTCACATTTCATCAAAAATGGTTCATATATCAATATGATGACATATAGCATATAATCATAAAGAAACATTTACAGGTTTTGATGAATCTGATACTATATGTTAATACTTTATGTTTTAGTACAGGAGCTTTTTAATTTTACTTTGTAAAACCAGTAGCCTACCATTGTTAATTAACTTTTAAAAAGCACATTGTTATTGTTCAAACTTTTTATAATCTTTAAAGTGGCTGATAATAATAAATATTCTTAATGATAGGAATTAATCTGTCATGTTTTGAACTGTGCAGAGCTGTAGCTACTTTATACTTCAATACTGCTCATTATGGTGGTACTTGGAGACACAGTTTTTTTTCTGAGGTGGTATTTGGTAAAAAACGTTTGAGAACCACTGCTGTAGACATTTTAAAGAACATCGCTTAAGGGAGCTGAAATTATTGAAATAAAACAAATAGGACTTTCTCCAAAAGAAAGAAATATTATAGGAAATACTGTGAAAAAGTCCTTGCTTTTTTAAACATCGATATTTGAATAAGAAAATTCACAGGAGGGCCAATGATTGACTTCAACTGTAGCTGTACAGATAGATGATCTCTAACTCACCCCTTGACTGTCGCTCACAGTGAACTCCACCTGCATCTCTGACTTGGCCTGAAGACACAAAACGGGAAAAAAGCAGCATTAAAACACTAGATCAGCTCTAGTCATTCAGTTCTTTCAGCATCTGCTCTTCATTTTTGCGTTTCACCTCTCTGTCGAGCGGCTGCCTCAGCCACACCACTCCAGTCGTTCCCTGCACAGCAAAGTAGCGCATGGCCTCTTCCCCGACCACACCGAAAATCAGCGGCTCGCCATCCGGATCCACTGCCTGCAGCTGGGTAATTGAGGTACCTGAAGACACACAGACAATCAATAAAAAGCTGAGTTTTGCATGACTTTTTACATTAATAGACTCTTTGAGATTAAAATAAACATTGCATGTACTCCCTGTGTTGGCGTGGGTTTCCTCCAGGTGCTCTGGTTTCCCCCACAGTCCAAAGACATGCGGTTAAGGTGAATTGAATAAACTAAATTTGTCATATTGTATGACTGTGAATGGGTGAGTATTGGTGTTTTCCAGTACTGGGTTGCAGCTGGAAAGGCATCCGCAGCGTGAAACATATGCTATAATAGTTAGCGGTTGTCAATAACATGTGCGGCTGTCAATCAACAGCAATCTAGCCTGTGCAGATCGCTGGAGAACTACACATATGCCACTGATAACTACAAATCCCATCATGCATGGCACACACACCAGTTCCAGTTCTCCTTCATTGCACTCACACAGCTGGGAGCTCATAATGGACTAATCAGATGGACCATATAATCAGCACACACACAGACTTTGCTGAGTCTTGTTCACCTGTAACATTACCAAGCATTATCCTCTTTGCCGGTGACCATAAGTACACTTCTTGATTGTCCTGTATTTACCTGTTTGTTCCTGTGACTGACCATTGCCTGTCTGACGATTGTAAATAAAGCTGCACATGGATCCTCTCACTCTATTGTCACCCCTACTATTGGTTACAGTGGCAGCATATATAAGAAGGCAGCATATATAATTATATATATATATATATAATAGAGGCAGCATATATAAGCTGGCTTGAGAAACTGTCTATTTAAAACAGATTGTATAAATCTCAAAACATGAAGTATATGACTTTGTGAAATTATGCTACATACAGTAAATGTAAAAGAAACAGTTGATAAAAGAAAATTGCTCATTCATTCTCTGCCATTAGATGACGCTTATCAGCACTTGAGAGAAAATTGCTAAATATTTTGCTCCTTGTTTTGCTTGAACTGCAAGTAATACAGTTATACAAGTAGGTAAAACATTGCAAGTCAATTTGAAAATGTACAAGAAAAATGAATGGCTGTCATTTATTCATTCAGTTTTCTTCGGCTTAGTTTCTATATTTCAGAGGTCACCACAGTGGAATGAACCACCAACTACTCCAGCATATCTTTCATGCAGCGGATGCCCATTCAGTCGCAACCACGGAAACCCACGCCAACATGGGGAGAACATGCAAACACATAAATGCCAACTGGCTTAGGCGGAACTCGAACCAGTGATCTTCTTGCTGTAAGGGAACAGTGCCAACCACTGATCCATCGTGTCACCATGAATGGTTGTTTCAAAGCAAATCCAGGTAAAATACAGACAAATACTATTTTGGCTAGGTTCATCCATAATAATGCACCCAATTATGGAATAAAACAGTTGAAACACAACCATAAGTTGCTGGCATGTTGAGGAGAGTGTAAACACCACAACTTTTTATTTTCATTCATTCATTCATTCATTTCCTTTTCGGCTTATCAGGGATCGCCACAGCGGAATGAACCGCCAACTTATCCAGCACATGTTTTTACGCGGGCGCCCTTCCAGCCGCAACCCATCTCTGGGAAAAACTTTTATTTTATTTTATGTTACTTTATTTTATTTGAGCAGGAATTTATTTTTTGGAAGAACTGCGGGCAAGGTTTTAATACCTAGCCTAAAATCTGCATTAAAAATAATGAATATTTACTTTGCTAGCAAGCATTGTTAATATTACATTGAACAATTAATCCACGCAAATGAATCCACAAATTAAAAAAAAAACAGTTTGCTTTGTTAATATTTTATCAAAATCTAACGATTTGCTTCTCATGATGTCAGTTTGATGACTGGTGAAATATGCTTGGCCCCTCCAACTGTTAGTTTGCAGCGAGTGAAAGATGATTGGAGGAGCACAAAAATAAAACCCCGCCCCCTATTCAATATTACATTTCAGTTTGAAATATATCATCATACTGAAAAAAAGTAGATTTAAAGTGTGTTCTATTATGCTCTTTCTAAAATATGTAAAATAAGGTTCAATGATCCATAGAATGTGTCTTATAATATTCATTTCTTTGCTGTTGTTGGAAGTTGTTGGATAATTTAATACTTTACAGATTGTGTCTGGGTTTTTCTGTCAGAAACCACACACACACAAACACACACACACACACACACACACACACACACACACACACACACACACACACACACACACACACACACACACACACACACACACACACACACACACACACACACACACAAACAAACACAAACACACACACATACACACACACACACACACACACACAGACACACAGACAGACACACACACACACACACACACACACACACACACACACACAATAATACTTAAGTGCTTGTACCTATCATATATTGTTACTTTCTGTGAAATTTGATAACTCAATACAACTGACAACTACAGTAGTACAAACTTCAGCGAACCAGCGTAAAAATCTGCTATTTTTAAGTCCAAATATTTTACTTCAGCCTTTAAATACAAAAACAATTTAAAGTTTAAAAAGGCAAAATAAATCACACTGTACTTCACTAAAAATAATATATACAGTTAAGGTCAAAATGATTCGCCCTTCTATTAAATTTGTTTTCTTTTTCAAATATTTCCCAAATGATGTTTAACAGAGCAAGGAATTTTTCACAGTATTTCCTCTAATATTTTTCTGGGTGGGTTAATAACGAAAGAATGTTTATTTTGTGTTAATGGTTCCTTTAAGATATGTATTTCCCCTTCTACCAGATATTTCACTTCTATGCAAAGTCCTGACCTTGGGAAGCTGTTATTTTAATATTTCATTCTATGCTAATCTCTCATTAATCAAAATCTACAAATACTTACCCTTAAAAAGGAGTTTTGTTATCCTCTTTATTCTCACATTCCTTTTTTTTAACAGTCTCCATATCCCAAATCCTGCTACAATATAACCAAAAAACAACAATGCCATCCGCTAAGCTCGTTCTGCACCGCACACATACTGTAGTGTGTGTGTGTGTGTGTGCCTCTGGTAACAGGTGTGTGTTTATGAAGACACCTGGCGAGGGGCTCCCTGACTCATTCCAGCTTTAGTTCTGCTGACGGCGCCAGACGCCTAATGCTGCAAATCCCACATTAATGAGAAAGACCAACAAACAGATCAGGCCCAATCCCTTCCACAGCCACAAACACACAAAGACCCAGAATATTTTACACAAATACATTAGCTCTCACACACACATGTAAGGTAGAACACAGTGCTAGCAAAACCAAAGCCATGAGTTCAGTTCAAATGGATAAAATTTGTGCTTTAAAAGCCACTTTGGATAAAACTCCCAATGTATGTATAAAATAAATGACCAACGGGTCAAACAATACAAGTACCTTTCATATCCAGCCACTTCCAGAATCACAAAGGTCAATCATTTGCAAATATATGTACGTATATAAATACACAGTAGCATGTGAAAGAGAGGTGAAAACACCTCTAATTAATGGGAGGATTTATGAACTGCACTCTCTGTTTATAATGAGATTTATGCAAATTCTGCTGCTTTCAGTGTGTGAGTTATAATTTTGTTAAAGACGTTGCAAATTAAGCGCTTTACTTTACACTCATTAATAATAAAGACTTCCCCACCCTCCTTTTTCCTGTTTTTAGAGATGGAGGGATCTTTTGAGTGCGGTCAGGGAAAGGAATCCTACGTAATAAATGGCTGATCTGGGGTCAGTGATGTTCATCTAAGCATTATCTTAGCCTAAATGTCAGTCTAAAAAACAAAACTACAACCACAAAGACAAACAAGCTCTGCTTTTTTGTTTACAATTTACTGATTTAAAACCTGAAAGCTAACTGTCTTGTGCAAAAAAATACTTATGAATA
Source organism: Danio rerio (assembly GCF_052040795.2). NCBI lineage: Eukaryota > Metazoa > Chordata > Actinopteri > Cypriniformes > Danionidae > Danio > Danio rerio. The sequence goes on along the minus strand of NC_141033.1, from coordinate 45,467,350 downwards.
AAATGAATCCCTTTCTTTTCATTTCAAAATCATTTTGTTCCAATAAAATTAAGCCAATCAATTGAATGAATGAATGAATGAATGAATTAATTAATTAATTAATTAATTAATTTTATTTATTGATGTTATTCAATTATTAATTAATTCATTCATTCATTCATTCATTCATTCATTCATTCATTCGATCGATCGATCGACCGATCGAATTAACTAATTAATTAATAATTGAATAACATCAATAAATAAAATGAATAAACAAATAAACTTACACTAATAAATCAATAATAGAATAAACTGACAAATAAATGAAAGAACGAATAAAAAAGTGAATGAATGAATAAATAAACAAATAAATAAAAAATACAATTAATAAAAAAATATAATAATAAATAAATAAATCCATAAATGTTTAAACGACTAAACAAACAAACAGATAAATGAATAAACAAAATAACAAATGAATGAATAAATAAACAAATAAGTGAATAAATTAACAAACAAATAATAAAAGTTAATAAAATAAATAACTAATAATTGAATAAAAAAGAATATCAATAAATAAACAACAAACAATTTAATTAATGAATAAACAGATGAATGAATGAAAAATGAATGAATGAACAATAAAATAAACTAATAAATAAAATGAATAAACTAAAATATAATAAATGAATAAACCGATTAATTAATTAATTATTGAACAAATAATTAAATGAATGAATGAGTAAACAAATAAATAAATAAATGAAAAAACAAATGAATGAATGCATAAACAAAAAATGAATGAATGAATAAACAAATAAAAAATAAAATGAATAAAACTAATAAATAAACAATTGAAATGAATGAATAAATAAACAAATGAAAGAAATTAACGAACAAATGAATGAACGAATGAATTTTATATTTGCAAAATGGACATTTATAAATGAAATTAAATTGTCCAAATTAAATCATTAGCAATGCACATTACTAATAAACAAATCACATATTTCAGTTATAAATTTTACATTCTAGTGCTAAACAAAATATAGTTTTAGCATCAATATCACAATGTGTAAATCTGCAATAGTCACATTGCAGGACATGCAATCATTTCAGAGTCATTTCAGTTTGACCATCATAAAGTAAAGTTTATCAATTGCACATGTTTTTAAGTCCTGTGTAAATATTAAGCAAGTTAAAAGCATTTGGGGACAAAGACATATTATGTTTGTAGCATCAACAAAGATGAATTGTATTTAATCATTTATACAAAAAAGACAATACAGCTTTACTGTACATTTGATCATTTGATTTCTGATACTCTGTTAGCTTCCATTTGTAAATTGGCTCTACTGTATTCATCTACATGTGTGATTTGTTCATTTTATTTTAAGCATGATAAACCCTACAAAATCATCCCAATCAATAAACAAAATTCTTCTTCTTATTATTATTATTCATTTATTCATTTTCAGCCACTTTTCCAGGGCCAGGTCGTGTGGGGAAGCAGTTTTAGGGGAGAACCCCAGACTTTCTTCCCAGACACTTCCTCCAGCTCCTCCGTGGGGATCCCTAGGCATTCTCATGCAAGCCGAGAGACATAGTCTCTCCAGCGTGTCCTGGGTCTTCCCCGGTGGGACATGCCTGGAAAACCTCCCAAGGTAGGCATCCTGGAGGCATCCGAAACAGATGCCAGAGCCACCTCAGCTGACTTCTCTTGATGTGGAGGAGCAGCGACTCTACTCCGAGCTCCTCCCGGGTGTCGGAGCTCCTCACCCTGTCAATAAGAGTGTGCCCTGCCACCCTGCGAAGGAAACGAAACTCATTTCGGCCGCTTGTATCCGAGATCTTGTCCTTCGAGAGTAGGAACATAGATTGTCCGGTAAATCGCAAGCTTTGCCTTTCGGTTCAGCTCCTTCTTCACCACAACTGACCGGTACATTGAATGCATTACTGCTGCCGCCGCACCAATCTGCCTGTCAATCTCACGTTACATCCTTCCCTCACTCGTAAACAAAACCCAGAGATACTTAAACTCCTCCACCTGGGGTAAGGACTTTCTTCCAACCTGGAGATGGCAAACCACCTTTATTTCGGTGGAGCACCATGGCCTCTGACTTGGAGCTGCTGATTCTTATCCCAGCCACGTCACACTCAGCAAGCCGCTGTTATTTTATTATTTATTTATTTATTTATTTATTTATTTATTTATTTATTTATTTATTTATTTATTTATTTATTATTATTATTATGCAAATACAGCTATTCAACTTATCTAGTGAAACATCGCAATATATCATTCATTCATTCATTCATTTTCCTTCGGCTTAGTTCCTTATTTATCAGGGGTCACCACAGCAGAATGAACCGCCAACTATTCAACATATGTTTTACACAGCAGATGCCCTTCCAGCTGCAACACAATACTGGGAAACATCCATAAACACTTATTCACATACATTTACAACGGCCCATTTAGATTATTCAATTCACCTATAGCGCATGTCTTTGGACTGTGAGGAAAACCAGAGCACCTGGAAACCCACAACAACACGGGGAGAACATGAAGTCCAAACAGAAATGCTAACTGACCGCGCTGCGTCTCGAACCAGTCTTGCTGTGAGGCAACAGTGCTAACCACTAAGCCACCATATCACCCTATAAATGATACATTCTGTACTCTAAAAAGTACTTCAGAAGGAAATATAATCACAGAGCCATAATGAGCATGTATGCACGTTTATATGTAATAATGTGTAAAGCATGCAGTGACACTCACGCTATCTCTGTTTTTCTCCGGCTCTGGCTGATAGATGGTGCTATTTAGGCCTCAGTGCGGCCAGTATTATGCTTATGACTGATACACTGCACATTAACACACCACACAGCAGAGAAAAACTGACAAGAGCAATGTGTCTGCAGATTCATCCGTCTCTCTCCCTCTTCAAGACACAGCAAGTGTGCAGAATGGTTTATTTCAGAGAGTGTAACTCATGTGGATGGCACAACACCGGACTGACAACACAAACAGGAGAAAGAAACAGAAAGAAAACAAACAGACCACCAGAGATGATCAGAATAAAGCACAGACGGAAATCTGAACACTCAGTAACGGTGTAAAGGAATAGATAAGCAACAAATATAAAAATATATAAATGAAATTAAATCGGCGGCACAGTGGCTTAGTGGTTAGCCTCATAGCAAGGTCACTGGTTTGAGTCCCAACTTGGCAGTCCTTAAGCAGTCCCGGAACAGATCAGGGTAACGGATCCGGCATGTTACCCGAGGATGGAAAGATGTCGCGCACAAAAGAGGGGGGGGGTAGTGTTGTTGGAAGTTGCGGTGGGTGATGGGGTGTCGCAGACGAAAGTGAGTGGAGCGGGGGTGTCGTGGATGAAAGTGAAGAGGGTTAGGAAATCGCGGAAGAAAGTGAAAGTGTACAGCGGACAGGGGAGGAGAGCGGTTGATGAGGGTGATCACTAAAAAGAGCTGCTGGATCCGGCGAGGTTTGGCACAAATTAAGCCCTGGCTATAGGTGAATTGAATAAACTTAAATGTCCATAGTGTGTGTGCGTTTGTGTGTGTGTGTGTGTGTGTGTGTGTGTGTGTGTGTGTGTGTGTGTGTTTCCCAGTACTGGGTTGCAGCTGGTAGGGTATCCACTATGTAAAACATTTGCTGAATAAGTTCATTCCTCTGTGGCGACCCCTGATGAATAATGGGACTAAGTCGAAGGACAATGAATGAATGAAATAAAAATCCCCAAATACACATAATTTGCATAAATCTGTATTCATTCTTTCACAAAACAAGAGGTGAGATGTGAGGCAAAATGTACAAGCTATTTGTATCCACAACACGAATGCAAATTGTGAGTCTGTCAAGCTCCAAATAAGTATAAGTATGTATATGACTCATGAGCTATATTTCATGACTGCTGATGTCACGTAAGGTTTGTGTATGAAACTAACCTTTACTGATAAGCGTTATGGCATCAGAGCGAACATATAGTAAGAGAATCTGAATAATCATATCACATCTGAAGACAATAACCAACAAGCACTGTGAATGTAATACAACGATACTTTGATATACACTGCATTACAGAATGAATTATATAATCATGTAGACCTTTTTCTTAGAACACAAAATTATCCATTGTGTGCGCAAGGATGTTTCAAACTTTTACTCGGCAGCTGATGCAAATAGTCACATTTGGACAGCTTTGAAATGATAATTTTAATCTATTTTACTTGCTTTTAACGTCTTTAATACTGTTGTTGATCAGCGCCACCTCCTTGACCGATTATTTAAAAAAAGTGAAGGTATTTTTCCTTCATTATTAGACGGCATCTACACAGCAAAATTCTCTGAGTAAAATTCAGTTCACAGAGCATTTGGTCCCTCTTTAAAGAAAGTGCAAACAGGTTGGTAATAAGTAAAGCTACTGTAGAGTTGTTTAATGAGCCTCTGCTGAGATTTTGAGAGATTCATGTATATTTCAGCTGATTACATCTAATGCAGATACTGAAGTCATTTGTAGTTTTGGGTTTCTCTTCTGTGTTTCTGCTTATTAACAGCAGGTGTTCATCACCAGTGCTCAATCATCAACTAATTAATCCTTTCATCGTCCCAGTGACTTGAGTAACTTTAACTCAATTTAGACAGCGACCAAATACTATCTAAACTAGAGGTGGGCAAACTACCTCTAGTCACTGGCACTATATTTCAGCATCTGATCTGATGGCAGGCTCTGAATTAGAAGAGTTTTTTTAGCTCGCATCTTAAAAAAGCATAACAGCTTTGACACACGTCTTTCTTTTCTAAATTAAGGTTTTGAATCACAAAACCACTCCTTAAGCCACTGAAAATGATATTGACCCCCAGTTGAGAAACACTGCTCTGGCTGATGACAATTCTTAACGGACGTTCTAAGCAGCCTACCAGAAGGTGCTGGTCACTACGGTGCCCTCCATGCAGCAGCGAAAAGCAAGGTTTATATCAGGGGTTGCCAACCCTGTTCCTGAAGAGCCACCTTCCTGCAGATTTTAGTTGCAACCCATATCAAACACACCTGCCTGTAATTATCACGTGGTGTTCAGGTCCTAATTAATTGGTTCAGGTGTGTTTGATATGGGTTGCAACTGAAATCTGCAGGAAGGTGGCTCTCCAGGAACAGGGTTGGCCACCCCTGGTCTATATTATTGTATGTGTATGGTATCTTTATACTGTAAATACCATGGATGCACCATGGCATGGCCAAAAATGTTGATAGAGCTTTTGCAAGTGAACAAATTAACAGACAGATATTCATTCATTCATTCATTCATTTTCCTTCAGCTTAGTCTTTATTTCAGAGGTCGCAACAGTGGAATGAACCGCAAACAATTCCAGCACCAAATGCCCTTCCAGCTGCAACCCAGTACTGGGAAACACCCAAACACTACTGACAATTTAGTTTACTAAATTACTAAATAGACCTATAACGCATGTCTTTGGACTGTAGGGGAAAACCGGTGCACCCAGAGGAGACGCAAGCCAACATGGGGAGAACATACAAACTCCACACAGAAATGCCAACTGGTCTAGCCGGGACCAAACAGGCAACCTTCTTGCTGTGAGGTGGCAGTGCTAACCACTGAGCCACTGTGCCACCCTACAGATCGATATTTCACTGTAATTCTAAGATCCTGTCAGATACAAGAGTGCATTTGATTGGTCAAGGTTTCAGATTTACATCTTTTTTACATATTTTTGACCGTCTACACTAGCTAATAGATAACCTTAAAATTAACATCTTGATACTAACATCTAAAAAACCTTTTTTTTATTTACCGTGACCTTTAATGAAAACTAATGGATTACAATCTAAGGTGTGTATGTGTGGATAGTATGTGTTAAACGAGGGGTTGGGGGGGTGAGGGTTGAATGAAAAATAGAGAGAGAGCGAGTATGAGATGTGATTGTGTAGAGATGCTGGCAGTCAAGTGTTTTATGTAGCTCCTGGTCTGTTAGAGAGGAGGCCGCTGGGGCCAGTAAATCAGCTCAGAGAGGGCATCCATCCCTGGATAGATCAATAGACTTTCAGCCCCTGTGACCACACAAAAGCTCCTCTGGGGGCCCACGGGAGGCCTGGGGTCACCACACCAGCATCAAACCGCCAACTTTATTACGGTCATCTCAACAGTAATGTTGTACTGCAATACAGACAGACACACACACACACACACACACACACACACACAAACAAGACGCACACTTCAGAGAATCACATGTGAAAACAATGAAGAGCAGCATCCTAAAGCGGATCCACAGTGACTCATAGAGGAGCAGTGGGATCGCCCATAGCTAAGAAAAATCGCAAAAGAGATCCTGTTCAAATCTCCGCTGCTTCTGCTCGATGGCAATGACCATAAAAAGAGCAAACAGAGACTTTTCTGCGTCCCAGATGTTTCTCCTGAAAACAAGACGCTCGTTCAGCTCCTGCAGAGACTTAGCACAGATTTACAATGTCCTCAGGTTTTGCCAAGATAAGAAAGTTTGCAATTAATGGCACAAACTTAATGCAATACCTGATCTGAAGACTACATTTTCTGAGCATTACTGTCAACTATTAGAATTTTAGAAGAAAACACCTCAGTTGGCATTTCTGTGTGGAGTTAGCATGTTCATCCCGTGTTCGCATTGGTTTCCTCCAGGTGCTCCGGTTTCCCAAAGACATGCTGTCCAAAGACATGCTGTATACCTGAATTGGGTAAGCTAAATAGTCTCTAGTGTATGTGTGTTAATGAGTGTGTATGAATGGTTCCCAGTACTGGGTTGCAGCTGGAAGAGCATCCTCTGTGTAACACATATGCTGGATAAGTTGGCAGTTTATTCCGCAGTGGCGACCCCTAATAATAAATGAATGAATGAATGAATGAACGAATGAATGAATGAATGAAGCATGCAGATATTGGAGGAATAATAAGTATCAATATAGAAAGAATTGTCAACAACTCTTTATGGCCTGCAAAACTATATTTTACAATTAAACTACATACTAAGATACTTTTTGCAAATATAATGCAAAAATCACACGAGATCAGCGTTTTTGTGCAAGATTAAATAGTATCCATTTGTAGTACATATCAGACTAATCCGGAAGCTAGCTCTCTGCAACTCACATGGTCGCCCACTGAAGCTAAGCAGGGCTGCACCCAGTCAGTACCTGGATGAGAGACCACATGGGAAAGCTAGGTTGCTGCCAGAAGTGGTGTTCGTGAGACCAGCAGGGGGCGCTCAACCTGTGGTCTGTGTGGGTCCTAATGCCCCAGTATATTGATGGGGACTCTATACTGCTCAGTGAGTGCCGTCTTTCAAATGAGATGTTCACCCTGGCATCCTGGCCATATTTGTCCACTGGCCTGTCAATCATGGCCTCCTAGCCATCCCCATATCATAATTGGTTTGATTACTCAGCTGGTGTGTGGTCGGGCACAATATGGCTGCTGTTGCATGATCCAGGGGGATGCTGCACACTAGTGGTGGATGAAGAGATTCCTCCCCAATGTGTAAAGCAATTTAAGTGTCCAGAAATGTGCTAGATAAATGTCAGGAATTACTATTATTATTATTATTATTATTATTAAACATTAAGAAAAAATGGGTGCTGCTAAAGTTGTCCCAAACTTTCTCTATTTATCCAGCCTGACCTCACAAGGAAACATAACTATTTTACGTTTTGTCCGTTTAGTAGTTTATTCGGACGAGTTCAGTTGTACGAAAATGTACGATTTTAGAAAGGCACCCAACCCCACCCCTTAACCCAACCATCATTGGGGGATGAGCAAATTGTACTAAAATTTACAAATGAGATTGTATGAATTTATTCGAATTAGCCAGAGAATCAAAAAGTTACAAAATGCCATAAGATAGTGTTGATTTATTTCAGGTGCAAAAAAAAAACAAAAAAAAAACAAAGCCATGTTTCCAAATATTGTGGCTATAACTGTACAACTTTTACTTGTGTGAACGAGCACCAATTTTCCTCCGATTTCAGGCATTTCTCAGCAATTTCACAAAACCTGTTGGCTAGTAAAAATCGAGACCAGATTTGTGCAGTGTGAACTCGGCCTTGGGCAAAATATAGTAAATGCAAAATAAAGTCTCATGAGCTATGAAAAAGCAATTTCTGAGTATTAGCATTAAAATATACTACATAAACAATTAATAAATTACTCAGGGGGAAAAGGTTTTGATTATCTGACTTAACCGTTAATGCCAGAATATTTTCTAAATCAATACAATGCAACAATGCAGGGGTTTAAACCATGTTATTTAAGAAAACATTATTTTAATTGGCTATATTTCAAGTATAAAAACATATTAATTAGTATTAGAGACCCCGGTGGCCGTTAAGTAAACTTCAGGCAGCAAGTTATTGCTGGTGTTTACACTCAAATAGATTTAGTGTACAAGAGACTGAGCATGACTGAAGGCCAAAGTGTTCTCACAGCAACAGTTGACTTTTCTGATGAGAAGTAGAAAGAAGCTGAAAGACATACGTAGAAATATATAGCGAATAATCATACAGATGCAGTTTAAGTTGCTGAGAGTTGTTGAATATGTAAATATATGCGGCATGCTTTCCTCTCATTATCAAAATAAACAACAAAAATGACAGAGGTGAGAAAACAGCAGTTCTGAAAGCATCCGACAATGCGATGTGGATTTGTTTGCATAAGTGCTGTAATTCACTAACATCATAGGTCATTAAAATAACACTATTAGGGCAGTTTGATAATATAGTGTATTTGAGATCTGATCATGTAAATCTACAGTGTGTATAAATCTATTTTCTTTATATAACATTGATGTTACAGTACAGTTTCATACATTGTTTATATGTTGGCAGTAAGGTGTGATGAGCACATAAAATCTATTCATATAGCCATGATATTTCACACTATTGTTGCTATTTGTATTGTATTTTTACAGTAAATGCAGTATTGGTGAGCATAAGAGACTTCTTTTAGGCATTAAACAAGTACATACACTGTAAATTTCATTCAGATTTGCTATTAAGATTGCTTTGTTGTAAGTAAAAATGTTGACAGAGCAAAAAAAAAAAAAAACAAGATTTAAACTACTTACTCAACTGGACCAGAAAAAAACTCATTGTGAATCTATTATATTAAAGCTCTGCATGATTAATAATAAGACAGATGCATGAAGAGCACAGTTAAACCGGAAAGCGCTGTATTACGTTATCTCATTGTCATTTAGTCACAAGTACAATCACGCAGATATCATCAGTCTTTTCCCCCCATCGAAAGCTTCGTCCCGAATGCGGGCGATAAACCGCACATGTTCCACGACTGCGACTCTGATACATGATTCACAGCCTCCAATTCATTACCCATTGTGTTAATGGCGGGTGTTTCATTAATAGGGCTGAACTGTAAATCAAAAAGGCTGTTAATTGGCTTTGTGTCATAATCTCCGTCTGAAGCTGTTCTTCATCCGTGTGCCCGTAATGTCTTAACGCCTGAGTTTCCTCTCCGCTAATGAGCACAGGCACTGAAGCACAGGGGCCCTAATTTGTTTATGGGCGATTGAAAAAGGTTAGTCCCCCCCAGAGCATGAGTTATGGTACCTCCCTAATGCACTCGGGGAGGAGGTAAATACCATGAGCCACGTTTGCAGGGGAGAAAAGGTGTAAGCGGCATAAATGATTGATTTGAATGGAGTTGGTTTTCAGCGTTGAATGTAGGCGATGTTAGGTCTCTCTTGGGGTGATCCGTGCAAATCTGTTTCTGCTCATGTTTTATGTGAGCATATTTCCATGCATAATTTGCCCGAGTTTATCCCGTTTGATAGACCCCTGAGGAGTTAACATAATCTAATCTGACCAGCCCCGACCATAAATGACTTTAAATGTCAGAGTGGGTCTGATCCCGGTGAGGGTCCGCTCACATCAGGAGCTTCTCTCACACACACACACACACACACACACACACACACACACACACACACACACACACACACACACACACACACACACACACACACACACACACACACACACACACACACACACACACACACACACACACACACACAAAACCGCTCTGGTACTCAATAGCAAGTTTCCTTTCTTTAATACAGTCCTTCTTTCCACAAAGGCAGCCATGGAATGTAAACAATCCACAAAGTCCACATGAGATTCTGTTTTCAACTGATCTAATTTGTTGTTAGGGTAACATGATTAAACCTAAAATAAACTTAAATACGGCTAATGAGGGCTTTTAATTTTCAGAAAGTCAGCTCTAAACTAAGTCTATATAACAGATTATCAACTCCCTAGTTTTTCACTTTTTTTTTTTTGTCTTATTAACCATATTAGGTAGCCAACTATGTTAGATGTGCATCTTCATGACACAAATCCTAAAAATAAAGCTTCTTTATTTTGGTCTCTTGTAGGGAGTAGGGACTAGGCCAAAGGAAGGTTGTATAACTCTTATTTTTACTCGATCTTACTTTCTCTTTCTCAGATTTCACTCCACGCAGCATCTGACATCATGTACCTCACTCAGAATATGCGTTAGGGTCATCCTTGAACCAATCTCCATCATTGTAAGCTGCTTGCTTTTCTATCTGTTCTATTGCTCCGTTTGTTAGATGTTTGCACCCACTTTCTTTTGCCGTCTGAAGCTTATCAAATACCCAAAACACACAATTTGTGCCGTGTCATTCACTCGATTTGCGCCACAGGATGTCTAGTCGCATTTTTGCATCGACTTCACATGTGAATAACACATGCTTTATGCATCATCCACGTCTGGTTACTGCATAGATTGCGAAACAATTTCCCCCCATTTTCATGTAATGTTAATATTGTGAGGAGGCAGACAAGACGTCATTTTTCTCGACTCTCAAATACCTCACGTGCGCTGCATATGCAGTCTATAAGTCACATAAAACAACTAATTGAAAACTGAAATTGGATGTTTTATGAGATTTAAATTTTTGTAATTAGTTTCCGTGTAAATTAAGAATTTTGCAGGATAGCAAAAAATTTTGACTTTCAATTTTGCGTTGGATTCAGCAAAAAAAAAAACTTGTGAAAAAACTACGGGGTCTGGATCATACTTTAATTACACCACAACATCAATGTTGTAAAAAAAAAAACTATGAAACTGACAATAGTCACATTAACCTTTCACCAGAAGTTTATTGGTGGCTGAAAAACAATAGCTGTGCATATTATTCAGAAAAAACTCAATTATAAATAATGATTAAAGTGAAAATGAAAGTGTCAGTTAGCAACAATAGGGCTATGCAATATTAAGTAAAAATATGATAGGTATATCCCGTGCTAAAAAAATGCAATATTTGATATGCTATATGATATTGTTAAAAAAACGACCATTTAGGACATGAACAATCAAAAAACAAAAAATAGTCGCATTAACCTTTCAACTGAAGCTTATTGGTGGCTGAAAAACTAGCTTACTATAAATTTTAGCTATAAAAGTGAAAGTGTCAATTAGCAACATTAGGGTTATGCTATATTAAAGAAAATGTGATTTAAAAAATTTAAAAACAAAGCGACCATGCAAGTGAGAATGCATTTCTATAAGCTTTTAGTCACAATCACCAGCGATCTAGCATTTGCAGACCCTGTTTCAGAGGTCTACAGACAATTCCTTTGTCTTCATGCTTGGTTTGTGCTTTGACATGCACCGTCAACCCTGGGACCTTATATAGACAGGTGAATACCTTTTCAAAAATGATCAGTGGAAACATAATGTACCTAAGCTCAATTTACAGCTTTAAGGCAAAGGCTGTGAATACTTATGTTTTATTTTTAATAAATTTGCAACAATTTTAAAAATATTTTTTTCACATTGTCATTATGGGGTATTGTGTGTAGAATTTTAAGGGAAATAAATGAAGTTCATCCATTTTGGAATAAGGTTGTAACATAAAAAAAATAAAATAAAAAATAAATATATATATATATATATATATATATATATATATATATATATATATATATATATATATATATATATATATATATATATATATATATATATATTTCTGAAAAAGCCCTCTGACAACTTTTAAAAGGAACTTTTTAAATAAAAAATTGTATTAAAAGTAATTTTCAAAAACAATAAATATTTGGTATACATACAGAATGTAAGAAAGTAAAATAAAAGATGTGATGACGAATGAAACATTTGCAAAACTGTACAGTCTTAAGGGTTTTATAATTGTCTTTGTTTTATCACTTCACATCTCAGGCGGGAGGAAATTTCAATTCAGCTTCCTATAAGGACTGACAAAATCAATTCAGATTCCCACCCATGATGAGTATGATTCAACCCCTGTCACCTGGTAATATCTAGTACCATGGTATAGATGGTAAAGCAGGATCTCTACTGTTGCATTTCTATGTCCCATCATACCTTCCATCCATAGCGGATTTACATACAGAGAGCCTGTGTGAGTGTGTGTGCCCCACATAGACACATTAGGGCACATCCAGAAGGCTCATTTCAATGGCTAAATCTCCAGGGAGCAGGCTGGGTCAGTCCCGCAGGAGAGCAATCAAACGCTACTGATAAAAACTGTGTCAAATCACACCAGGACAAAAACTGAACAACACAGGGTTAAGTGCTAGACAGGAAAATTACAATAATCCCAAAACAATGCTAGTTCATCATGAAAAACGGTTTTAAAAAACAGCTTTCTCTTGCTGTCGGCAGCACAGACTCCAGCTCTTCCGGATCCAATTAATCTTGGGAAGTAAATTAAGTGGTGGAAGGATTCTACCAAACGTTCATGTAAAAGGTCTATTCATACTGAGAGCAACATGACAAAGCAATTGAAAAGAATAGGTGCTGAAACTTAAGATTAAAAAATATTCAAGTGTGACAGACAATTCCAGTTTACCATGTGAACAAAAACGTTCTGTGGCACTTTAGAACAACGGTCTATTGGGTAATGTGTTTACTAACATAAACTAAGTATGAATAATCTTGTAAAGGATGAATTCATCATAGTTCAACATTTACTAATGCATTATTAAAATCCAAAGTTGCGCTTGTTAACATTAATTAATGCACCTTGTGTTAGCATGTACTAACGTTATTTAACTTAAATAACACTAACATTAGCAAAGATATAATAAATGTATTACTAATGGTTTGTTCCTGATAGTAAATTCATAAACTAACATTAACTAATGAAGCTTTATTTTAAAGTGTTACCAAATGTTCTACAATCAATCAGTCAATTAGATATTCATCAAAATCTGTTTGATATCAAATTAAATAAGTAATAAAGACAATAAGTTATGCAATAGTTTTTACTTTAGCGTATGTTTTAATTTAATTTGTGTGAACTAAAAAAAAAGTGGCTATTTTATATTTAACCATGATTCACAGAAGACTCCACTGAAATGTCATTTATTATGAATTCAGTTTGTTGAATCTTTTCAGACATATTTAGACTTTTTGACCACATAATTAAGGGGTTTAAAATCTTTACAGGGTGCAGCCTTATAATACTTAATTACTATTTTCAATCTATATACTTGGCCTCTACAATTCAAATAATTTTTTTACAAAAAATTTTAAAATAAATTTAAATGTATTATGCTTAATAGTAATTTGTATTTAGAATATTTTATATATTATATTATATTATTAAACCACACTAAACAGAACTCTGGAAAACGGGATTATGTTAAACTGCTCTGAAAAAAATCTGCATGGTAAAAGCGCTATAGAAGTAAAGATGAATTGAATTGAATATATTATATTAAAGTCAAGCTCAAAGTCATTTATTATGGGTGCATTTTTATACTTTTTATCTCATAATTATGAAAAAGCTACATTATAATATAATTTTTAGTTTAAAATTAATTACATTTCTGTCTGGTATAGCAGTTTTTGACATTTACATTTAGTTGTTTTGATTTATTTGCTAACCTGTCTTTTTGTTTTGGTGTGTGTGTTTTTTATTTATTTTAATTTAATAATTTTTTTATTTTTTTGTTGTTTCAGTGTCTAAAACTGGATTTTAATTTTTATATTATATTTAAATTTAATTAATTTAAATTATTTATTATTTTATAACAAATATTTTATTTGAGAACAGGCTAAGATAGTAAGATCAAAAGATTTAGATAGTAGATTTAGATAAATCAGTAGGATTTTTAAATGTTTTAAAATAAGCTTCTCCTGCTCACCAAAGCTGCATTTATTTCATCAAAAATACAGTGCACATTGTAAAATTGTAAAATGTTATTGCACTATTAAATAACTGTTCAAAAATAGTTTATAATTTTATTTAATCATTTATTCCAGTGATTTTAAAGATGAATTTTCAGCTTGATTACTCCAGTCTTTAGTCACATGCTCCTTCAGAAATCCCTCTAATATTAATTATTATTATTATTATTATTATTATTATTATTATTGTTGTTGTTATAGTTACTATTATTGTTGTTGTTTTTATTATTATTATTATTATTATTATTATTATTATTATTATTATTATTATTATTATTATTATTATTATTATTATTATTAAGCATGCATCCTTACATAAAGATATTGGTTACACTTAAAGAAACACATTTTAAAATTTTATTTCTACAAAAGCAACTTGCAACAATGAAGCAGGCAATTTACTTGCATTTAAAAGCTCTATAAAATCCCTTCTGTCAAATTTTGATGAGAATTTGATCGTATGCGACCCATAAACATCAAACTTAAAGAATACATTTCCTAGTATGACATTATGTATAAAACCAGCCACTGTAATACAAACATTTAAATGGTATTATCTTAACTGAATCAATAAAAGGAGACCTTAAAGCTCATAAAGTCTCTCTCTTTGGCTCTGGTTTTAGTACATTACATTAATATCAGCGCTGATGGCAGAACAAGAGACTGATGGAGGTCTAAGTCCAGCTCTAAGTGACTCGTGTGTTTGAACACACACACACAGACCTTGAGCCAGTGTGTATTAATCCAGCTGATTTATGGTTAAATCTGTCACGCTTCAGGAGAGCCAACCCTTTGCCTCCATCACCTTATAGTTCAACAACACATACAAGTATGAACAAACACACTCACTGCGCACAGGCTCACACACACTGCTCAGTCATGCTTTCAGAAACACACACCCAAGCAGAAACATCCATGATAAAGCTAAATGGATTCTCATATCTTTGGATGCTTGACAACAATGGCTAGTTATTGCAATTGTAAACGTTCATGTAGAATTAGGAATGTTTTTGCTCTATATTTGATTGCACAGCACAAACAACAATCAGATAAACGGATTTGACTCAGGCTGTACAACTACTCAGCATATTTCACCATTTTTCTTGCTGCCATTAAAGTTTGCAATATTAAAACATACTAGCTCAGTCGACTTATACTGTGCAACCAAATTAAACCATTCATTATATAAAGTATATACAGCTCATTCTGAAAACGTACCACTATATACATTTCTCGAGAGCACCAAATACATCCCAAGAGCTACGTTTTTTGCAGTTTTTGTTTTTGCGAATACACCAGAGGTTGCTGTGTACACTTTGAGATCTCAAATTTCTTTGAGAGTGCCCTTTGCACCAGCACGTAAATCCACCAGAGGCCGCTGTCGACTGACTGACTCACCAATCGACTGACCCACCCTCCTCCTCCTAATAGTGTTTTCAAAAGCCCAGATTAGCCTGCACACCCACTTCTCTAAACCCAACCATCAGTTTTAAAAAGCAATCCAGAAGTCCTCGCCTCATTTTCACCACATTTTCAGATTTTTCCACATTCTCACCCTGTTATTTACTTGTTTATTTTAGTTTTTGGCTTTTTTTTATCCTACCCACTTTCAGGAACCGTTCTTCAACAGACTTAAACCCTGTCGCCATGGTTAACTCCTCTCTGCGTCTCAAGTCTGGCGACATGCACGGCGAGCTACCAGACAATCTGGTAACAGCGGTAAAGCAGTCCACACAGAGGTAACCGGTCAGTTGGTAAATGCAAAAATGAACGCTGTCATACTGCATCGTAGAGTTCATTTTAAAGATGAAATGCAGCCATACGTAGCTCTGGCTACATAATTCGCGATCTGCAAAAATGTATAAAGTGCTACGTTTTCACAATGAGCCTATGTTGCATAGATGTACAATAGGAAGAAAAGAAGAAAAGAAAATATAAAGAAAAATCTGCTGTTAAATCCCAAATTGTGTTTATTTTCACTCTATACTGTATTTTTGGTTTGAAAGAAACTTTTAAGTAGTTTAGAATTACTGCAATATATACACAGTTCAAAGTTGAAATAATTAAGAATTTATAATCCAATGATTTTTTATTGAATGTTTGAAGTGAAAACTTGAATTTGAAAATTCAACATTTTTAAACATAATAAACAAAATAACTAATTTCTAATCACAAATTTCTTTTGTCTTCGTTATAATGACGGTACATAATATTTTACTTATAACATGTTAATTTACTTTTAATTATAGTATAATATTTTTTGTAAATAATACAATTTCCTTGTTCTGTGAAATAGAATTTGGGAAATACTTGGAAAAAATAATTCACAGAAGGGCCAATAATGTGTGTGTGAGTGTATATGCGTGTACACCTGTCCAACTTTCCTGGTAATACAAATTTCTAATCAACCAATCACATGGCAGCAACTCAATGCATTTAGGCATGTAGACATGGTCAAGACTTCTGCAGTTCAAACTAAGCATCAGAATGGGTAAGAAAGGTAATTTAAGTGACTTTGAACATGGCATGGTTGTTGGTGCCAGACGGGCTGGTCTGAGAATTTCAGAAATGCAACAGTAGAGATCCTGCTTTACCATCTATACCATGGTTCTAGATATTACCAGGTGACAAGGATTGAATCATACTCATCATGGGTGGGAATCTGCATTTCAGACACACACACAACCATCTCTAGGGTTTACAGAGAATGGTCCAAAAAAGAGAAAATATCCAGTGAGCAACAGTTGTGTGTGCTTCTTGATGCCAGAGGTCAGAGGAAAATAGCCAAACTGGTTTCAGCTGATAGAAAGGTAACAGTAACTCAAATACCACTTGTTACAACCGAGGAATGCAGAAGAGCATCTCTGAACATGTCCAACCTTAAGGCTACAGTAGCAGAAGACCACACCAGGTTCCACTCCTGTCAGCTAAGAAGTGAAACTGAGAACGGAAACTGAGGCTACAATTCACACAGGAACAGCAAAATTGGACAATAGAAAATTGGAGAAACGTTGCCTGGTCTGATGAGTCTCGATTTCTGCTGCGATATTTGAATGGTAGGGTCAGAATTTGGCATTAACAACATGAAAGCATGGATCCATCCTGCCTTGTATCAACTGGTTCATGCTGGTGGTGTAATCATCTCAGACTGGTTTCTTAAACATGACAATGAGTTCACTGTACTCAAATGGCCTCCACACTCACCAGATTTCAATCCAATAGAGCACCTTCGGGATGCGATAGAACGAGAGATTCGCATCATGGATGTGCAGCTGACAAATCTGCAGCAACTGCGTAATGCTATCATGTCAATATGGACTCAAATCTCTGAGTAATATTTCTAGTACCTTGTTGAATCTATGCCAAAAAGGATCATGAACACATTTTACAGATTTTCCCGGTAGTTGGGAAAGTAACCGGTTTCTCTATAGTGTTTCTAAAGTATTTTATTTCTTTTAGACAGGATGAAGAAAGACTATGATAAACAACGCTGTTCACAAGCGTGTAACGATAGCGGATCTAGTGTGTCTGTTCCAGGAATCAGTCTATGAGACACTGACTGTGACGTTAGGTAATTTCTAAATAATTAATAAAGCTAACAACAAGCACAGGCGTAAAAATGCTACAAAATGGTGCATCCTTAAACACACACAAACTGCTTACACAGGTAATGTTCGGCTCTCAGAAGTCTACAGCATTTAAAACCTCATCCAAGCTCACTAAAGCCACTCACATTACTTTTCTCTCATGCTTCTCCATCTGTCTTTTAGTGTGGCAAATGACAGGGAGCGATGGAAGGAGACGCTTTAGAAATGTTTGGGCAGAGCCGCAGGGGGAGCCTTCAAGGTTAACTAAAAAAATGAGCAAAACAGCAGGATCCTGACAGAGAGGAGAAGAGCTGTTTGTTTGAATAAAATGCACTGCGAGAACTTTGAGGGGAATGTGCTTTGAGGGGGAAGTCAGTGGCACAATGCAAAATAAAAGAAAGAAAGAAAGAAAGAAAGAAAGAAAGAAAGAAAGAAAGAAAGAAAGAAAGAAAGAAAGAAAGAAAGAAAGAAAGAAAGAAAGAAAGAAAGAAAGAAAGAAAGAAAGAAAGAAAGAAAGAAAGAAAGAAAGAAAGAAAGAAAGAAAGAAAGAAAGAAAGAGAGAATATGATGGTCAAAAATTATATTAAACAAAAACATTTTACAAAAACTAAAATTTAAACTAAATTAGTTATTATAAATTAAACATTTTTAAATTAATAAAATAAAATAGAATATAAATAATATTAAAATCTGCTCCCAGACACTAAAACAAAAAAGTTTATGAATATTAAATAACATACAAAATAAATGAAACATTAAATAATAAAATAAAGTTTAATTAAAATTAAAAATATCATACACCTAAAGCTTTATTAATAAGATAAAAACCAAAACTTTACATTTACAAACAAATACAACAGTTTTAATTTTGTTATTTTTATTCAATTAAAATTCTGCTATCAGACCGAAATGTAATTAATTTTAAAATTATCTGACAAAAGTCTTATTCAAGTTTTAGGAACAACAAATAATAACTTGACTTCTAGTTGATCATTTGGTATCAGAAGTGGCTCATATGAAAGGCAAAGAGCTCTAGATAACAAAATAAAATATGATCATGCCTATTTTAAACTATTTAATTAGGACAGGACGGTCTGACTTTGCTTAGACAAAAGTTTCGTCACTTTAAAGAAATAATGTAAGGTATAGAATATAAAGTTATGCTGCAGTGGGAAAACAATTAATATTGTGTTTGACTCTCATGAGCTTGGAGGACTGCATCCATACATCTCTGCAATTACTCAAATAACTTATTAATAAAGTCATGTGGAATGGCAAAGAAAGCTTCTTGCAGGACTTCCAGAGTTCATCAAGATTCTTTGGATTCATCTTTAATGCCACCTCCATCTTACCCCAGACATGCTCACCAATGTTCATGTCTGGTGACTGGGCTGGCCAATCCTGAAGCACCTTGACCTTTTTTACTTTCAGGAACTTTGATGTGGAGGCTAAAGTATGAGGAGGAGCGCTATCCTGCTGAAGAATTTGCCCTCTCCTGTGGTTTGTGATGTAATGGGCAGCACAAATGTCTTGATACCTCTGCAGATCTCTCGCACGTCTTTATACTGAATGTAACCATAAACCATGATTTTTCCTTCACCACACTTTAATGATTTTTGTGAAAATCTTGGGTCCAAGTGGGTTCCAATAGATCTTCAGCAGTATTTGTGATGATTGAGATTCAGTTCAACAGATGATTCATCAGAAAATTCTACCTATTACTACTTTTCCAAATGATCAGCTAGAAATCAAGTTATTTTTTGTTGCTCTTACAACTGGAATCACCAACAAGTCTTTTGTCAGGTAGTGTATTATAGCTTTCTTGTAAGTGTGAGAATTAAAACAATATATTGAAATGCATTCATGGCAAGTTTTAAAAGACTAGCCTTATTTACCCTTAAGAAGACAGCAGGATTTAAAAGTGAATGAAAGCTACAAGTCTATATTTCTTAAAACAACACACACACACACACACACACACACACACACACACACACACACACACACACACACACACACACACACACACACACACACACACACACACACACACACACACACACACACACACACACACACACACACTCACCTAATATTGCAGTAGACAAAAGAGAAATGTACCAAAATGCACCAGCCATAACAGAGTTACTTTTTAGCATGTGGGATTGAAGTTTGTCTGAGTACTTAGCATAAAACTAAACTAATGAAACAGCTTCTTTAGATTATGCATTATTATTATATTTTTATATAATAAATGCTAAGGGAATTTTTTTTTTTTTGTGAGAATCAGTTTCTTAAAAAATAAATAAGAAAAAATGATAAAACCTACAATCTTGCTCAAAGACACATGCAACTTCTCATGCATGCTTGAAAGGTAGTCTTGGAGTGTATGATATAGATGAACATGTTGTTTCTCAGTGGGCAGTGTTAACAAACCCTATGTTACAACACTCTCCCCAGTCTCACATATTTGTTGACGCTATTATTTTATTTCTCACAGAAACGCTGCAGGTAAAAGTATGATTTTCTGCTATCAACTATTTGCAGATGTAAAATTAATCCCATGAAATGATATAGCCTATATATTTTAACAATTTTATTTTTTTTTTTTTTGGACAAAAACAGTTGTATGCTCTAAACATGTAGCATAACCTCCAATTGAATAACTTGGCCCCCCTCTGTAAACTGTGGCTCCACCTTGGCCCCTGTTTTTAAAAATTCCTAGATCCGCCACTGGTCATTAAACTGTGGAGAAGTACCACATTGTCACAAATAAATAAAACAAATAAACAAATAAATCTGATCTGCCTGTTTACATGATAGTTGCATTGTCACATACACGATTTATATCTGATTTATTTCCACATATGAAGGAGTGTAACAAATGGGATATTTTTGTTTTTTCTCCTGTTGCACTCAATGAACAACCATCTCATGAAGGGTCTCATGACCTTAAGGTTAACTTCACATCTTTCTCCAAATTTCAGGAGGTAAAATATTGACTCTTAAGCATGACAATAACCAGGGAAGGGTCTCCGGACCTTAAGGTTAATTTTCTCCAAATTTCAGGAGGTAGAATATTGACTCTAGATAATCATGCCGACACTACAAACCTCAACTTTGTGCTTTACAATCAAAAATAATGTGCAACTAGCTGAGAGAGGAGGTGGGCCTGATCAACTCACACTTCTCTCTTACCTATTAGGCCGATTTTGAATGATGTTCATGAGCATGATTCATGATTATTGAATATTACTGTGATAATTGATATCAGCTGTGTGTACCAGCAAAAAACAGTTGTATTGCTTGGTTAGTATGGTGTATGGACCATTATTGGTGCCTTCTCTTGTCAATTGGCACCACACTTGTCTCACTTGAGTAAAAATGTAAACCATACTAAAACATTTTTGGTTTGCTGAAACCATTTACATACTAAAATTTGGGGCATACTAAAACAAGGAGGCATGAAACCAATCTCATTATAATTGAAATCATGCGTTGTTGTTGTTGTTTTTTTTTTTTTGTGTTTACATGGTCATAGAACAGATCCGATCTGTCACATATGAGCAAAAAAATATTTACTTATTTTTATGTGACCTGGAATTGGGTCCAATTTAACTGGCAGTGTAAACAGGGCCTTCCTAACGATCTCTCTGTGCAACAAACTGAACGTTATTTACAATTTTATTACCTGTTATTGACAGCCTATGCAGGTCCTGTTCATTAAGTAGACTACAATGGCGGGTACAATGGTAGTAAACCAACAGCTTATGTGTGTACGAACATCATTACATTAAGAAAGAAATGACATTTTTGGGGTGAGTTATACCTTATAAATACAGCATGTGACACTTTTAACACCATTTGCAGGGCAACGTGAATAAAACAATGATGACTTGTGCGCCTTTACGCTTCTCTCCTGACCTTGAAAATATAATTGGCTCAATTGTAGAAAAGCTGAATCAAGATCGTGTGTTGGGTCGAATCGAGATCGTGATCTTTTTTCGATTAATCGTGCAGCCCTTAAGTGACACTAGTGAAGGAATGAAGAGCATGAAGGCTCTCTTTTGGAACGACAGGTTTGACTGATGGACAGCAGCCAATGCAAACACACTCTCCTAGTGTTTGTCGTTTAAGTGAATAGTGTGAAAAGACAGGATTGGGGAGAAGCGGAGAAGGACGACTGCAGTGATTGAGAGGCATGAAATGGCTAAACCTGTGAGTGAAAACACACACATTAGAGATCTCTTAGTTTTGATTTAACTCCACTTCAGATAATGCACAGGTCTAAGAGGTCAGAATCACAGCAGAAGGAGAGTTATGAGGCAGGAGAATTGTGTGTGTGTATGTGTGTGTGTATTTATTTATAGTGTAAAGCAAAGGACAGACAGTGGTTTCCCTGCAGAAATCTGTCAGATGTTGTTGTTTCTGGATGCACAGACTCTTCATCCCAGGGCAGCCATATATCTTTGCAAAAAAATGGCAAAATTAAGCCTTAAAAGGACTTTGTTTGCCCTCACAATGGTTTTGTAACCTTTTTAGTGAAAAAAGCACAATAATTATGAACAGAAACTGTTTGTGTTTCAGCATAAGTGACAGCACAGAACTCGTCTTTGCTTTCACTATCGATTTCGCCATGAAGCGCACCTTTACCGTTGACATAATAGCTTAAAATGGTAATTTAATATGATGCATATGCAAGCTATGAGCAGAATAATAAACCCTATACCTCAGATCAACAAATGACATGTTTAGTTTACTCGCATTTGACTATCAATTTTGGCCTGTTTTAAAACATTTGTCTGAAAGCAAACTACGCCAAGTAATATTGTAGTCTAACAATTTTAATCCCTATTTCGGAACAATACAGTCAATCTACAGGGATAGAACAGCTATCACCAGTGTTCAATATGAATTAAAGCACATCTTTATGACCAAGCTTTTATATAAATTAGCAATGACTTAGGCCCCGTTTACACTTGTGCGTTTTAGTTTGAAAACGGCGTTTTAGATCAAAAACAATCCACGTCCACACTAGCGTTTCACCTAGCGTCTCTGAACATATCTCCGTCCATAGTATGCCACCAAAAACGTATATCACGTGACCATTCGCGCACTATGGGCATGCGGTTTCTAGTATAAACAGAAAGCATCGTATGGCATTTGGTTATTGTTAGTCAACAAACGCCGGTTGTACATTAAACGTGATGGCAAAGAAAGAAGGAGGTCAAGTTGTTACTAAAGGTATCAAATGAATAACTACACAATGGCGCCTAAAACAGACAAGAGTGCAAACAACGCTTCCATTTCTGTGCCCATGTTGTTGTTTACAATACTGTCTTCTGGTAGCGTTAAATCCATGTGTTATAGTCATGTGATAGGGACTTGACGAATAAGGGAAGGAATGACACAAAATGACAATGACACAAAAGCCCCAATCAGGTAGCGAATCTCAGCAGTCCCGCCTCCGTTTTCAGATGTCTCCGTTTTTCCCCATCCACACTGAAATGGAGTAGCATCGTTTTAGAATGAAAACGGCCTCCCCAGCGTTTTCAAAACGATCCGTTTTACTCTGTTGGCGTAACCGTAGCAAAACTTATGCGTTTTAAAACGAAAACACATTAGTGTAAACGGGGCCTTAGAGGAGAGGGGCACAACAGGAGGCAAACCAATTTAAACAGGGGACAGTGCCCCTGTGGCCCCACCCCTAGATCTGCCCCTGTTAATGAAGTAGAAGGAAGAATCTGCTTGGAGACGCCGACGCGGAGGACACCATATTTAAACCATAGGTGCAAGCTGCAATGGCGACACTTTTTTCTCAAAACCATTTTAAAGTTGGACTAACTTTGCATTTTCCGCAGAGATAAAAGAAAGACAATTTCTTCCAACGTGGCTAATGTGGCACAGATGATAGAACCTGCTTTTAAGCATGTGCAACTTCGTAAATTGTAGGGTAAGTGTAAACACATTAATCGAATATGGGTCATAATTAAAAGACTGTGTAAACGGAGAAGCAACAAGACCTGACAGTGTAAACTGGACCAAAGTGACATTATATGAGCCACACTCTGCAGTGAAACCAGCACGCACATCATTTAAATGATCATATCACATTTTAAAGTTATGATTACGACAAGCATTTGATACGTTTGTTCTTTCATAGCGAACATAAATGAATATAAATGTTTAACAGAGTCAGTATAACTGCTCTAGCCTATATAACGTTGAATATAATGCGAGAGGGAATCTGATAATGACAAATGTATCTTTTTTACCAGTGAAAAAATGATTAAATAATCCAGTCAATGACAGATTGCAAGCATACATATCAAACATAATAATTCAACAATTATGAATAGTTGTATTCTAATGTTGTCACTTTATTGTAAGTTTACAACCAGGTCAAATTTAAAGTCTGTTCAAGTCCACTGTTCAAGTCTATACAAAGTATAGCATTTTTACTAAAAGCAGAGCTACACATAGGCCTAATATTATTATTGTTGTTTTACCATATGTTTGAAAATTAACAATAATAATAGCCTACTCATTTTAGCCTTTATTCTACATCTACAGAATCATAAGAAAATCGTGATCTTAATTAAGCAAAAACAATTAAATAAATAAATAATTCTCAAAATAAATAAAATTATATATAAAAAGCAAAACAAAATCAATCAAGCCCATTTATAATTAGCATAATCATTTTTTTTTTTTGTAGAACATTTTTTCAACTAAACTAGGTTTCTTGCTTTGCGCATCATAGACTTTAATCATGGTGTGAATACTTTTAGATGAAAGTGATTCTCCTATTCACTATATACTATTTACTGTGCATATAACGCTTCATAGAGTGTCGGCTAACAAGGTTTTGGAGTCTTTATCTGTCTGTTGACCCACTGGCTCTCTCGTGTTTCCCCCTGCTGCACTCCTGACAGTGAGGTCAAAGAGGTGCTCATGGGTAAGAAAAGATGGAGGATTCAGGTGAGCAGCTCCACTCTGCAGGTCACAAGAGTCGACAGCCACTCAATATAGACCATGTGTGTGTGTGTGTGTGTGTGTGTGTGTGTGTGTGTGTGTGTGTGTGTGTGTGTGTGTGTGTGTGTGTACAACCAGTATTCCTCAAGTTGTGGGCACTAAATGTCCCTAAAAAGTATACATTTTGACCTTGTAGGGACATATTTTTGTTCACCATAAAGAAAATAGCTCACAATTCAAACAGAAAGAAATATTTTAGAAAAAAATTAAATGGAGATTGTTTTATGTAAAGCTTGAAGTAGGGGATAGAATATACAGCCTGTACAGTAAGTGCAAATGTCCCCACAAGTATAGCAATACCAGTAAATTATGACCTTGTGGGCAAATTTATTTGCTCATCATAAAGAAAACAACTCATAAATCACACAAAATTAAGTATTTTGAAAATGTAAAAATGCAAAATGGTTCCTGTGAGTGTTGTTTTTGGGGTCAGTGATAGAAAATATGAAGCAGTACAGTACAAACATAATTACATTATCTATGAAATGTCCCCATATACAAATACCTCTCAAAATAAACTCTCCTTTGACAAGAATTTGCACCAGCAGCTATTCTGTTTGAGAAAGTTTCCATATTTATACACACATGATGCTTTTATTTTACCATGATTTCTTGAATCCATTTTATCTTTTACTTTGGTGTCATGGTTTGTAAACCTTTCTGTTAAGAATAAAAACAAACTAAATCAGATAGTTTAGTGGTCCAGTAAGCTGACTGGTCTGTTACTAACCAATCTGGAGACTTTGTACATCAGGCAGCTAAAGAGAATTACAAATTCAATTTAAGTGACACTGCTCATCCCCTACACTCAGAGTTTCATTTTCTTCCGGTCACAGGTTTTTAGTATCAAGCTGCAGAATTAAACGATACAAAAATAGCTTCATTCCAGCAGCCATTAGACATTTAAACAAGGCGTAGACTAAAGCAGAGGAGATTCTGTGACTTGCATATTTTGCTTTTTATAAATAGTTTTAAACACCAGGGCTAGACACTTGAAAATATGATTTATTTATTTTGTATTTATTTTTGAAGAGATTGTTTTTTAGGTCTATGTTTTTTGTCTTTGTTAATTTGTTGTTGTCACTATGTGTGTTTTTTGTGTGGCAATGAAAGGAGAACTTTTGAGTTAAAACCAAATCTACCTTCGAATATAAATAAAATACCCTAACAACAATGGCAATTTGTTTGCGTGTCCTGTTTTTTTTTTTTTATTATTATTTTTAACAATGAGGGGACAATAAGGGGACAAAATGTCTCCACGAGTATAGCAATACCAGTAAATTATGACCTTGTTGAAGACCCCAAAACTACTCATAAATTACACAGAAGAAAGTATTTTGAATAATGTAAAAATGCAGATGGTTTCCTGTGAGTGTGAGGGATAACTTTAGGCATAGGGGGATTAAAAAATACAGTACAGTAAAGTAAAGTAAGGTACAGTACAAACAGCATTATGTCTATGGGACATCTAATAAAGCTGTACAAGTGTGTATGTTTTATTTATATCCATTTCAGTTAGATTTACAAAAATGTCTTACTTGCTTTTCAAATGTTCAAAGGATAATATGTATATTAAGGAAAGGCCTATGTTTACTCATTTTAAATCCTAAAAACTGAATATTAATGATATCCTTGCTTAATCGACCATCAATAATGCGTATAGATTTAAATGATTACTGACAATGAATCAATCGTTGTTTGATCACTAGATTCCTGTATTCTCAATAGATTCTACTGCGTCTGCTTGAGAAGTTTGAACGGCTCCATTCAGAGCTCTTTATAAACCACGGATGTTATGGATTATAAATGAACTAATTATTTGTAATGCTCATTAGCTCCAGGTCCTAATTAGCCAAAATTAATACTGGTTTTGATAAAGACAATGACTGAGGAAAATTGGCAATTGACCTTCTCAGTTAATCTAGAGAGGAGAAGAATGAGAGAGAGACACAAAGGTAAACAAAGAGGAAAGTGTAGAGAATGACAAACTTCAGCTCAATGCACACACCGGCACTGTTCCAAAAACTGGCCAGATCCCTTTGAAGACAGGATTCACCGGCTTTTTAAAACAAAATATGTTAATTCTGATATATTTTAAACAAATTTTGGAAAATATTTTCAGAATTTTTCACAACTGAGAAAATCAATTCTTAAAGTATTAATGATGTAAGTTGAAATGTTGATTATAATTCTCTTGGTTGGTTTCAAGTAGTTGACTTCTGTGTAGATGTTGTTTTACATTAGGAATCCTCTAAAATAAAACAAAACAACAACAATAAAACTAAACAAAAGTTTAATTTCATAGGTCTTTCAAAAAAATAAAAAAGTAAATAACAGCAAAATATAAAATAAAATTCATTTACTTAAAACATAATACATTTAAAAAACAAACAACAAAAGAAAAAGCGAGAACAAAACGAAACAACAAAAGCAAAAGCGAGAGCAAAACAAAAAACTGAACAAAAAAAACAAAAGCAAAAGCGAGAACAAAACAGAACAAAACAACAAAAGCAAAAACAAGAATAAAACAAAACAACAAACAGAACAAAACAAAAAAGCAAAAGAGAACAAAACAAAACAAAAAACAAAAAAAAACTAAACAAAAGCATAAGCAAGAACAAAACAAAACAAAAACAGAACAAAACAAAACAAAAGAAAAAGCGAGAACAAAAAATTGAGAAAAAAACAAAACAAAAAAACAGAACAAAACAAAAAACAGAACAAAACAAAACCAAAGCGAGCACAACAAAACCAAAAAACAAACAAACAAAAAAATTCAGAACAAAACAAAACAAAAAACAGAACAAACCGAAAGCAAGCATAAAACAAAACAAAAACAGAACAAAACAAAAGCAAGAACAAGAACCAGACAAAAAATAAAACAAAAGCAAAGCAAGAACGAGAACAAGAATGAGAAAAACAAGAACCAAACAAAAAACAGAACAAAACAAAACAAAAAAAGCAAAGCAAGAACGAGAACAAGATATAGAAGAACAAGAACCAAACAGAACCAAAAAAAAAAAAAACAGAACAAAACAAAACAAAAGCAAAAACAAAAGCAAGAAAGAGAATGAGAACAAGAACTTAACAAAAAACAAAACAAAACAGGGCAGGACAGGACAAAAGCAAAGCAAGAACGAGAACAAGAAATAGAAGAACAAAACAAAACAAAACAAAAAACAAAACAGAACAAAACAAGACAAAAAACAAAGCAAGAATGAGAATGAGAACCAAAAAAAAAAAAAACGGCACAGGACAAAACAAAAGCAGAACGAGAACAAGAACAAAAAAAAAGAAAAAAAAACAGAACAGAACAAAAAACAACACAACAGGAAAAAAGCAACACAGAACATTTTTTTGTCTTTGGCTTGTAGCTTTAGAACACATCTGTTGCATCTCATGATGTCAATCAACTTAAGACATGGTTATAATGATCATTTACAATTTTGAGGTTGCCAACGTCAGAGTCGACCACATCCCTCAGAGCACGAGTGACAGAAAGAGAAAAAGAAGCCTTTTTTAAATGTCAAACACTCTCTTCTGCCAGAGATAAGAGGGAGAGCCTCAATTATACACACATCCCTCCAAACCATCCAGCAAACACTCCAGCGCACCTCCGCGACACACCAACACAACCCCGATCCAGGTCCAAATTAAACGTGGTAGAAGCGCCGCACTGCTAGATACTGTCAGATTGAAGACATAATTGCTTGGTCTTTGCGAGCTTAACCTGAATGACAATAAGAATCAATAGAGCAGGAGCGAGAGAGGAGTGGACTGAGAGAATGAAGCAGAGATAAACAGTGAGAAAAAAAACAAAGAAAAGGAGGCAGGAGATTTGAGGAGGTGACTCTCGGTGGAGACACGGGATTAATCCCATCAGACAACGCTGCTCCAAATGTCATCGGAGCGGTGAAGGACATGATAACCTTTCAGCGCACACGCAAAAAAAAAAAAACCTTTCTGACACTCTCCTAAATTCCCACACACTTTAACCCTCTCATTATCAGATGGAGGCAAATATGCACGGAAAGCGACATGAGGGTTACAAAGAGCCCCGCGCACACGCAGGTAAAGCCCATGGCGGGCGGTTTGTTGTAGGCGACTGGGCAGAGAGCGGGTCACTGATGTGAAACATCAATTTCCAGGTAGGCTGCTCTCAGCGGCTCCAGCAGGTATCAGCCGACACACACCTGCCTCTGATAAGCAGCTGCCGCAAAATGATCTCCACCACACATACACACACACACAGAGCACACAACATACATTATTCACACAGACACACACACACACAGGATAGTAGATCCATGCACACACTACACAGAAATATTCAGAATTTGGATGAGTCATGCTTTACCTTCAGACACACAGTCCTTTGTTCTTGACAAACGAAAGAGACTAATTAATATTAATAAGTCAACTGTAAACAACGGGTTTTACTAAAAGATATAAACGCACTGAAAAAAAAGTAATAATTTACTGGATTTAATACAATTTTAAAGGTTACAAACTATTTATATGAACTGAATTTAAGCGAACAAATTAACTTGAAAATTACAAAATTTAATTCGTTTGTTTAAATTCAGCCAGAGAAAATAGCTGATGGTCGCCTAGTTACAGAAAAATGCCAGGGTTGTAGTTATGTAGTCCTCCAACTTCACAATTTGTAAATTTGCAGTATATATTGGAATAATGATGTTGACAGAGTTTGTGGTTTACTGTATCATTATTATTCACTCCTTAAAATTTGCTTTGATTGTTCAGCATGTGCACTTTCCCATTGTAACATTTTATTCATCAAGTTTAGTCTCTTTAAACACTTAAACACTATTATAAAGAGATCAGATATTTTGTTAAAATCTTTTTGTTTTTGACTATTAAAACTATTTGCCTTAGTAATGTTGCTAAATTAAAATAAAGTGGTTAAATAAATTTAAAAGATCCTAATATTCCTAAATGTATTGTTAAAAATATTCAATAATTATTAATACCGAACGTTATGAAACATCATATTGTGATGTTTTTGCAATATCGCCCTGCCCTAACATGAATCCCAAAATATGGAAAAACTGGAACATTACGGGTATTTGTAGTGTACAAGAGTAACACTCAAACACAAAAATCCTCACACTTCCATCAGTCATTTTGATGTTTGTGTGTAGGCATGGGCCAGTATAAGATTCTGACTGTATGATAACAATAGATAAAAATATCAGGGTTATAAAATGTAATGTATAAAATGTAATTTTATGTAAAATGTAATGTATTTTATGTAATTATAAAATATTAAAAGATTTAAAATATTTTGGAGCAGTAAACATGTCAGGCTAAATAATTCAAATGAATCATTGATTTCTGCTGTCTTTATTAGTTTCAAAAACACTGATTTCTTTACAATTTAAAACAGCATCTTTGGATATCTTTTCTGCTGAAGATACTGTTTTCCTAAAAAACAAACAAAAAATGTCAATAAAAAAAATCTTACATATACCTTAGGAATGGTATAGCAGAAAATGTTGGCTGTTTTAAAACCTTGACTTTTCCAAACCACGGTATACCTTGAAAACAGTTATCGTCCCATGCCTATTTGTGTGTGTGATGTAACCCAGCACTGAGATAGTGTCTCGAATGGCTTCTGTCTTCAGTTTCTCTTAAGTCGTAACCTTACACACCTGCCGCCTGAGTAAAGGTCAGCCAGTGAGATCATATGCGAATCTATTTGAACAGATATACTACAGCAAAACTCTCTCACTTTCATATTTCAAGATTTTTCTAGAGTATTACTCCTAAAAGTTTTAAGACAAAATACTTTATCCTACACTCTCAGATATAAAGGTACAAGAGTTGTCACTGGGGTGGTACCTTTTCAAAAGGTACAAATTTGTACCTAAAAGGTCCATATTAATACCTCAAAAGTATATATTAGTACCAATACGTTCTAAAAGGAACACTTTTGTACTTTTTAGGTACTAATATGTACTCTTGCGATATTATGGACCTGTAGGGTACAAATTTGTACCTGTCAAAAAGGTACCACCCCAGTGACAGCTTGCGTACCTTTATTTCTGAGAGTGTACACCACTATGATAAAGCACTGACATATTTCTGACATAAGCTGATTTGAAATTCACATCAGGATCAGGGTCTGAGCAGGAATACAGTGTTTTGTAAAGTGAGTTTATTACTCCAAATGACCCCAATCAATTACACATTAGAGTTAACTTTAGAAATATGCAAGCCCTTATAAATCATAAGACGATGATTGGGTCACAAAGAAATAGACGTAGAGATGGTGAAGGACATTATAGTATGACTGCACATGCTCATATTGAATGCTTTAAAAATACCTGTAGATATTATTACTTATACATTCACTTATTGATATTACTTATTGTTTACTGTCAATACTGGAAGCATAAACACACTAGAGGATGAAAAAACTGAATTTTCTATCACTGATCATATCAGCTGAGGGTGATGGTAGATATGCTGGCCATCCAATGGTTTATTTATTTTGCTGTTTATTTATTCATATATTAAGAGATGTTATACTCAAAAAAAAAAATGCTAGGTTGTTGTAACCAAACATTAAATCAAATATGGCCAAACCTAAAAATAAAAAGTATATAAATATAATTGAAAAAAGTATCCCAATGTTTGGTTTGTCCTAGGGCTGCTCGATTTTGGGAAAAATCATAATCACAAATATTTTAGTCATAATTGTAATCACGATTATTCAAAACCAAAATTATTAGCGCTCGAGTATTTTTTATTTTATTTTTATAAATATTTCCAAACTGATGTTTAACAGAGCAAGGATTTTGAACAGTATTTCCTCTAATATGTTTTCTTCTGGAGAAAGTCTTATTAGTTTTATTTTGGCTAGAATAAAAGCAGGTTTAAATATTTTGAAACCCATTTTAAGGTCAATATTATTAGCCCCCTTAAGCAGTATATATTTTTGCTTGTCTGCAGAAGAAACTACTGTTATACAATGACTTGCCTAATTACCCTAATTAAGCCTTTGAATTGCACTTTAATCTGAATGCTTTAATCTGAATATTGTGTCTTCAGAAATAAGTTGAAAAACAATATTTCCATTAAACAGAAACTGGGGAGGAAAAGGGTCACTAATATTTAGAAGGGTTAATAATTCTGACTTCAACTGCATATATAGTTATTTTCCACTCTGCAAAGGAAAGAGAAATAAATACCATAGAATAAAAATATGAAACAAACTCTGCTTTAAGCATTTTCACTGTAAGAATAAAACTTTAGCAACAAAAGTAAAAAGTTTCTCTTTCACGTGTCTTTTGATTCTCAACTCATTTGTTTATTACACAAATGAGGGTTAATATGAATAATTACTAACACTACATTTTGACACCTATTTGACCATTAAAGCGCTCACGTTAAGATGACTTTAGATGTGTGCGCTCTGCTCGTCTTAGTTTGCTAATGAGACCGAATGCTGACCGCATGCTTCTGACTGGTTGCACCGCACACACACAGAAGCATGCGGTCTTTCGCGCTTTTAAGAGCAACAAATGTGTACAACTGGAAAGGTGTACAACTTGCATATGATGCAATAATCGTTTATCTCAATCAATGGTTTTTCATAATCGCTAGAAACTAAAATCGAAATCGGATTTTCGATTAATTGCACAGCCCTAGTTAGTCCATATTTGACCTAACAATCACCAGCGATCTAACATTTGCAGATGGCTGTAGAACTACAATTCTGCCACTGAACTAAACTACAACACCCAAAAGGCATTGCTCCAATCACTCCTGCCACAGCTGACAGTGGTCTGGACACTGGCACACACACACACAGCTGAAGTTCGATGTCGGCGATGTTGACCAATTTGGCATCGTATGTCTAATGTAAAACGCGATGGACGATGGCTTCATCGTCATGTGAAAAAAAGGAGGGGGGATGGGTTGGATACAGTGTTTGACAGGGAAGTCAGGGACTTATTTGAGGAGCGGGAGGGAGACGCGCGATTTCCGGGAGATTATTACTCGTTTGGGGTCATCCGAAAGTCTCTATGCATTTGCAGGAGACTCCTGGAACTTCCGGGAAACGTGGGATGTCTGAATACCACATTTAACAACTATAGTGAGACACAACCCAGCGGCACATCCTTGATAAACTGTCTGACGTGCACTGCTCACTGTAGCTCAGATGAGCGCATGACAGTGTGTGTGGCTGTGTGTGTGGTCACATGATGTGCGTTTTCAGCGGACGGAGGGCTGTTCAGAAATGCTAGGTAAAACACGGTTTGGATGTGGATCATTTTCCCTCTAAAATGCCATTTTAACACCAAGACGTATTAGTGTAAACAGGGCCGAAGTGTGTATTTTCCGCAAGCCGGTTTGCGACAGGGGCCGGTCGGAGGATTGGCGATGCCGGCTCAGCATTGTGTTGTCTATTGGCCATCCACGATGGACGATGGCATCGTCTATCGGCCTATCCCTATTGCATATTGCAAAAAAGAAACTATATTTAAAAACTCAACTGTACTGTATTGTTGACAAAGAATTAAAAGAATTGTGTTATTTCAGAATTTCAAAAATAATTTGTTCATTAAAGAATATTTGTTTATATCTTTTGTTTATATCTGGACTGTAGATTTTTTTTCTCGGTAACTAAAATGTCTACTGATTCCAAATGGCAATACAGGTATATTTGTTCATTTAATTAGAATCAGTACAGTATTGAGATCAATTTAATAACACTTACTGATTTACTTATAGTCAGCATTGTTGTGATCACTGTCCTATTTTCATTTTAAATGAATTAATTAGTTCTCTAAAATAACAATGAACATATTATGAAACAGTATTGCACTGTAAAGCACAATATGTAAAGTTACCAACATTAATGTTAGCTCAGAATAAAAACCATTAAATATATTAAATAGATACAACAGATACAACTTATTTTAATAATGCATCCAAAATGAGCATTTAACAAAGGCAATACATGTTTCTTAATTATCTTTAATCATTGGTTCATGGTAACTTGTGTTGAAATCATGGTCAAGTGTTATCCGGTAATACAATTCTAATAATGAGCTCAATTTACACAGCGAGTTCATTTAATTCAGCCCTTGATCAAGGCATATGGTAACAGTGTGTGGTCAATACAGCACAAACAGCACAATGTGAACGTCCAGAGCTCAGAGAAAATAGGTTGCTGCTAGAAGGAATACAGCTGTGGCCGGAAGTTAACCAGAATTGTTTGCATCATTTATTATATTTTACACGTCTACCCCAACCCCAACCCTAAACCTAACCATCACAGTAATGTAAAAGCATTAATTATAGAGTATTATTCATATTGTTTATTAAATTATACATTAAATTGTATTTTATTAACATCTACCCCTATACCAACACTAAACCCAAACATCACAGTAATGTAAAAGCAGTAATTATACAAAGTATTATTCATATTATTTATTAAATTATAGGTTCAATTGTATTTCATTAAGGTGAAGCAGTCGCGCAGTAGTTAATGCTGTTGCCTCACAGCAAGAAGGTCGCTAGGTCGCAGGTTCAATCCTTGGCACAGTTGGCATTTCTGTGTGGAGTTTGCATGTTCTCCCTGCGTTCGCGTGGGTTTCCTCCGGGTTCTCCGGTTTCACCCACACTCCAAATACATGCGGTACAGATGAATTGGGTAAGCTAAATTGTCCGTAGTGTGTGAGTGTGTGTGAATGAGTGTTTGTGGATGTTTCCCAGAGAGGAGTTGCGGCTGGAAGGGCATCGGCTGTGTAAAAAAGTGCTGGATAAGTTGGCGGTTCATTCCGCTGTGGTAACCCCAGATTAATAAAGGGACTAAGCCGACAAGAAAACAAATGAATGTATTTTATCAACATCTACTTCTTCCCCAACCCTAAACCCAATGAATAATTGTTTATGATGAACACAAAATGATGCTGTATTGATGAGAGTATCCACAGCTGTATCCCATCTAGACTTTACAGAGAAAATTATGTGTCCTGCAAAAGTACTGTGCTGCACTGCACACTTTACAGCACAGGCATGATGGATGGTGTGTTTACAGTCATGAAAACCATTATCTCCTAGATCGAAAGTAAAAAGAAAAGAGCATAAATGCCATCGTCATTTCAAGTTACTTGAACTAGAACAATCTGAGGTTAAATGCACAGCATTAATACTATAACAGAAGCTTAAGGTTTGCTTCTTGACGGGGGTTCAAACCTACAACCTTTCGTTAGCAGCCCAGATCTTTAACCAGCAGGCTGGAACACTCCCATTTCTTTATTTATTTTTAAACAGGATCTTTATTTATTGAAAAGCTGCCTCCTTACAGCCTGAGTTGAGCCAGCCACCTTTTGACCAACTAGAAAGCACAAAGAATCTAAAACAACATGGTATTACTGAAATAAATACAAATATATAAAGCCCTTAAGTACTAAGATAAACCCACAGCATCATTAAAAGAACAGTTGACATCATTCAAAATTAAATGCACCCGAATACCAAACTCCTAATAAAATAGACAATAATAAAACTCATGCATTAGACATGTGGTAAAATATATAGAGCATTGGTGACTTTCTACAATAAATACTAATTTGTTAACATGTTATTGGCCACCAACTTATCCAGCATGTGTTTTACACTGCGGAGGCCCTTCCAGCTGCAACTCAGTCCTGAAAAACACATTCACACTCATACACTATGACCAATTCTAGCTTACCCAATTCACCTGTGGCACATTTCTTTGGACTGTGGGAGGAACGGGAGCACTCGGAGGAAATCCACGCCAACACGGGGAGAACATGCAAACTCCACACAGAAATGCCAACTGACCCAGCCGGGAGTCGAACCAGCGACCTTCTGGCTGTGAGGCCACAGTGTTAAGCACTGAGTCACCGCGTCACCCCAATCTTAATTGATCTGAAAATGCTTTTGTAAATATTCAAATATGACTACAGAACCAAAAATATGCTCCAAAATTATTTTCTGATTTTATTATAAATTGTTTATTATAAGAGGATGCTTAATAAATAATTTAAATTATAGGGGATAGTTGACAAAAATGAAAATTACACACCCTCATTAATTACTTAACACAAATTAAAACATGGGCTGCACGGTGGTGCAGTGGGTAGCACGATTGCCTTACAGCAAGAAGGTAGCTGGTTTAAGCCTCGGCTGGGTCAGTTGGCATTTCTGTGTGGAGTTTGCATGTTCTCCCCATGTTCGCATGGGTTTCCTCCGATTGCTCCAGTTTCCCCCTCAAGTTTAAAGACATGCGGTAAAGATGAATTGGGTAAGATAAAATTGTCCGTAGTGTGTGTGTGTGAATGAGTGTGTATGGATGTTTCCCAGTGATGGGCTGCAGCTGGAAGGGCATCCGCTGTGTAAAACGTATGCTGGATAAGTTTGACGACCCCAGATTAACAAATGGACTAAGCCGAAAAAGAAAATTAATGAATGAAACTAAAACATCATTGATTTTTGATTTGAAGTATTTTCTACATGGAATTTTTTATACGCAAATTTTATACAAGTTTAATAAATAAAAATATAATTAAATAATATACGAGTAAAATATGTGTGTGTCTGGAACAATAAAATGTAAAATAATAAAAATCATGTTAGCAAATACAAATTCATTGATCTAAAAATGCATTTGTAAATATCTAAATATAAACTCAGGACTAACATGTTCCAAAATTGAAAATTAAATATTTAAATAAAATAATTACATTAAACAATATCATTGAAATTATAAGGGATAGTTCACCCAAAAACGAAAATTCTGTCATTAAATACACACCCTTATCAATTAATCAACACAAACTTAAAAATGGATTTTTGTAAAGTATTCTTACTGATGACATCTGTTTTTTTTATACGCAAAGTTTAATAAATAAAAATAATAATAAATAAATAATATACTCGAATAATGTGTATCAGGAATAATAAAAGGATAAATAATAATAAAAATGTTAAATAGTTTTGACCCACAGGATCCTATCATATTATATCATAAATAGGAGTTAATTAAAATGTAATTGCTTATAGTTATAGTTAGTTCATATTGCATTATGTAATGTTAGCAAATACAAATTAACTGATCTGAAAATGCATTTGTAAATATCCAAATATAACAACAGGACTACAAATATGCTTGAAAACTGTTTAATTATTTTATTATAAACTGTTTATTATAAGTGGAAGCTAAATAATATGGTTTAAATTATAGGAGATTGTTCACCTAAAAATTAAAATTCTGTCATTAGTTACACACCCTCATTAATTACTTAACACAAATTTTTTTTAAATGTTGATTTTTGCAAAGTATTCTCCACTGGTGACACATATTTCTCTTTTCTTTATCCACACTGTTTATACAAGTTTAATAAAAATATATGAGTATAATATGTGTGTGTGGAACATTAGTAATTTTATTATATTTTTCATAATGTTGACCCAGAGGATCATGTAATAACTAATTTGTTAACAAGTTAAATAGTTTATTTACATGAATGACAGTAAACAGCACAATTTTATAGCATTAAATAAGCATTTCCATAATAGTTATTTAAAATGCAATTGTTCATTGTTACAGTTAGTTCATAATGCATTATGTAATGTTAGCAAATACAGATTGATCTGAAAATGCCTTTGTAAGTATCAAAATATAACTATAGCACTAACAAATGCACTAAAATCATTTTGTTGTAAACTGTTTATTATAAGTGTGTGTTAAATAATAATGTTTAAATTATAGGGCATGGTACACACAAAAATGAAAAATCAGTCATTAATTGCAGACCCTTATTAATTGACAATCAGAATAATAAAATAAAGTAAAATAAAATTAATTTAATTTAATAAAATTAAATTAAAAAAACAATATGGCATGAACAATAAAAAGAAAAATGGCAAAAAAAAATAATCTATCTCAATTTGGCCCACACAATCATATTAATCTCTTCGCTCATAATCAACAAGTTCCTCTGAGGTAAGGCTTCAAAAACACATGCACTGTTTAAACTAGCTTTTAAATGAGATGAGAACACACACTGCCAAACAGATCCCGAGGCCGTAACCACTGAAATAATTGCTCTAAGCTCTAAGAAATAAACTGTTTAACGAGGCCCCTCATTTAACTGTCAATCACAGAGTCATTTACATTTGAGAGAGCAGGACTGCCGCTTTCTCCTGAGGAAAAATTCGTCAATTCAAATCAATTCAACAAGGCTTTAGAGCGATTGTCTTTCCAACAGGTATGAATTTTCTCTTTTTTAAATTAACACTTTGAGGAAAAACCATATCACAAGCAGGCTTTGAAAACTGCATTGTGTGAGGCCAGAGCTGCCATTCATTTCTATACAGACCTTTTAAATGATCAAACTGAATTCAGTGGATGAATTTAGTGCATAAATGCAAATGCTAATTCCACATTAAAAGTTCACTCCAAGAAATTGAAATCTTTGACTCATCAGCGTGTCACTTCAACCCAAAATTAAAAATTTCTTTCAGAAAGGTCAAACCCAAAAACCAAAAATGATTGTTCTATGGCTGTTTTAGACTAAAAAAATTATTATAACAATTTAAGAAAATCATTTTAAATGTCCAAAGCTATTGTATTGTTTCGGATAACTAAATCGCCACTTGTCATGTGCACCATTTTATTGTAATTTTTGGAACTAGGCAATCTAATTCAACATCCAAAAGTTTCATGTCACTTTTGAAAAAGTCTTTATGCCTACAAAGGCTGCACTGATTTAATTTAAAATGCTGTGTGACTTTTTATGGTGCGTTTACAGCAGACACGGATGAAGCGTCAAGCGCAAGTGATTTACATGTTAGACCAATGCAAAGACGCGAATAGATATCCTGCAGCAATATTTACTCAAATGAGTCAGCTGCTAAAGTTCCAACTTGAGCGATTTGTGTGTTAAGCACATCAAATGTAAAAACGCTTAATTCGCGCAAATTATGTCATTGCATTTGACATGCTTAACGCGCAAATCGCTCAAGTTTTAAAAAATCTGAACTTTAGCGGACATTCACCACGTTAACAAATCAGGACCTTTCTCTAGTAGGGGTGTGATTTTAATTTGTTGTTGCTGTCCAGAGGGGAAATTCTGCTGCTGACACCAGACAACAGCTCATCAAACAGGTTCGGTTCAGTCAGAAGCATCTAGTGGACTCAGACCCGGTGCCAATCGAATCTACACTGTTTTTCACCATTCCTAAAGCACATAAAGCAAAGCTAACCTCTCATTAAAATCCATGTTAGCCATTTAGCACCGAAGCTAGAGTAAACGAGCAGACAGAAGCTGCACCCATGATGCAAATCGGTGTCTATTGTAAAGTGAATTTCACGCACGAATGAAGCAAGTAAATTCAAAATATTCACGTGTCTATTTATGCGTGAATAGCGCAATTTATTCGCACAAGCCACATCTGGTGTGAACGCCCCATTAGTCTTTATCACATGAATATTTTTATGTTGTTTTAACTAATTTTAATAAGTTTATCAGGTTTTAATTACATTTTCTAATTCAAGTATTATTATCTTTGTATTAAAAGTTATAAAAAGTTTAAATTTATAGTTTTAGCCATTTTGATCAACGCAATCTCTTGGCAATTCGTAACTTTTTGATTTAGTGGCTAATTCGTATGAATTCAAATTATCTCATTCGTACAATTTGCTCATAACCCAATGACGGTTATGTTTTGGGGTGGGGTTTGTTGCCCCTCCTTCCTTTTAAAATCGTACATTTTCATATGTCTGAGCTCATACGAATTAGTCACTAAACTGACAAAGTGTAAAATACTTGTTTTCTCGTGAGATCATGGTGCATTCACAGCAGACACCGATTTACATGTTATGTCAAAGCAAAGACGCGAATAGATATTCTGCAGCAATACTCGTGCAAATGAGGCAGCCGCAAAAGCTCCAACTTGAGCGATTTGTGTGCTGAGCACTTCAAACACGGAAATCAATTCATTTGCACAAATCTCTGCGCTTCTATATGACTGAACTCATATAAATTAGCCACTAAACTGACAAAACGTAAAATCCTTAAGTTTTCTCCTGAGATGAGGCTGGTTTGATTAATGTAACTTGAAATGACTAGAAAAGTTAATTTAATAAGCTAAAAAAAAATAAAGTTGCCAATATTTTTTTTTTACAATGTTCCAATATGGTGATTTGGTGCTGAAGAAACATTTCTTGTCATTATCATACTTGAAGACAGCTATCAATTGTAAATTTAAAAATCTTCTTAAACCCAAACCTTAAGTATGATTTCGATGAAATCTAAATGAGCGACAGAAAATACAAAAACATAACCTTTAATTAAATCTATTTAAAAAAAAGTAAATGGTTAGACATTATCAGTATGCTTGAGGAAGACTTTGATCATATTGACCCTGAGGTCACATCCTGCCCCTTTATTACTCAATTAGATGCTCATCACAGTGACAAATTTAACATACAAAAAACTGGCTGTCACAGACACACGAATACATGCATTAACGCAAATGCATATGATTATTTTCCATCTCTGAATGTGTGCGCAGGAAAGTGTGAGAGAGAAAATGTGTGAGGCTTAATTGCCATGTGGAAACTGAGACTGAGTGAACAAGTGGATCAAAATAAAGTGGATTATCAGATTAAAGGGTTTTGCCACACGCTGCGCTTCGGTTAAACACACATTAAACTTCCTCTGAAATCACACACGCTGCTAAAACCACACACACAGAGCACAAATCAAGGAGGAAGGCGTGTTGTTTGTTGGATGTTCATTATTCGGCAGGTGTTTATCATGGTAATGTGACATATGTGGGAAACGCTGTATGTGTACCAATTGATTTGAGCAAATTCTCCATTTTTTTCAAGTATGCACTTGTTTGTTAAATAATGCATCAGTAGCCATTCGGTTTAATGTCTCTGGAGGGTTTTTTTTCCAAATCCATTTCTTCTTTTGTGAGTCTTATCTGTGCTTTTTGTATTCCATCCACATCTGCTTACTTATGTTTTTTGTGTCCGTGTCATTTTTAAATCTATATAATTGAAAGTCTCTGTTACAGTATTCTCATGAATAAGTGACATTACTTATCCTCAGCAAATGAACATGAAAACAGCAAGAACACAGCAAAACTACACGCAACAATCATCTAAACATATTCAAGACACATTAATCTATTATATCACAATGACTCAGCTGAACAAGGAGGCAACATTATCCCACCAATCAATGGTCATGGAAATCTGACCGGAGGATCAAGTTTGCACCTTCAGTTTGAATGTGTTGCAAATCCTGACATAACTATGACACAAGCATCCTCATTGTTAAAATTAAAGGTCATATTTACAACATAAAAAAAGATTTTACTGATGCTATAGTATGGACCCTTTTCACAGTTGCATGTATCTCAGTCGTCATTGTTGGGTAAACTTAGAGAGCAGTGAATAAGAGAATACAGCAAAAAATAAAAAATAAAAATAAATAAATAAATAAATTATATATAAAATGTGTGACACTGATAACGGCAGCCAGAAGAGAGAACAAGGTCAAATTTACTGTCCCGCCCATACCGACGCTGCATTACAAACACCTCACGTAAGGTTTTTTTGTACTTTGAAGCAAAGATGATATAATATAAGCTACAGCTTAAAAAAAATTATGCATTTATCTAAATATTAAAAACTTTCAAGGATTTAAGGTGCTAATGACCATTAAAACGTATAACTTTCTTCTGAAAAGGGTTTATTGTAGAATATTATATATTTTCCTTAAACATTGACCTTAAGCTCTAGTTCTTTGGGGCCAGAAACCAGACGTTTGTTGATCAGTAAAATCGAAAAATTAACATCAAAACAAAAAAAGCTCCTTTCATTAAAACAAACAATGCCATCCATACAAAATAAGCTATAAAAAGCAATTATTTTGACACATTTATAAACACATTGGGCTGTAAATAGTAGGGCAGGAAACAACACAGAAACACCAGATTTATCTGAATCTGTAATAGCCTGTAAGTGTAAAAGCTCCTGAGCTGGAGTCAAGACGAGACCCTCTACAAGACATATCAAGTCTAGACCCCTTCAGTTACAGATTCTGACCAAAAAAATGACCTTCACTCTCAGAAATAAAGGTATGCGAGTTGTCACTGGGGTGGTACCTTTTCAAAAGAGTCCATATTGATGCCTCAAAAGTATATATTAGTATCTAAAAAATTAAGAACACTTCTGTACTTTTTAGGTACTAATATGTACCCTTGAGGCATTAATATGGACCTTTCAGGCACAAATTTTTACCATTTGAAAAGGTTCCACCCTAGTGACAACTCGCATACCTATATTTCTGAGTGTTCAAACCTTCTGGAAAAACAGATCGGCTGTTCGTTGTGCATCAGAATTCTTGCAATTTCTATTTATACGCGCTGAACTTAAACAAACAAATTTACTTGAAATTGTTTGTTAAATTCAGCTAATATGCATTGTTTGCAACCACTTGGCTTAAAAAAGTAAATCCAACGAATATTTTTTTTCAGTGTATAAAAAAAATTTAAAGGCAGTATATGTAGAAATGTAGAATAAATTCTACACTGATGCACAATTAAAATAAAAAACAGAAACCCCTGAACTACTGACATTGTTTTTCTCAATTATTTGATTAGAAATAAAAATAGGCAAAAAAAAAAAACATGCGATACAGATGACAAATATCCATACATCCTCCAAAGAGCAACTATTATGAATATGTAAATATGTCTTGCATTTTTTCCTTCTTTTAACA
This sequence comes from Danio rerio, assembly GCF_052040795.2. Lineage (NCBI taxonomy): Eukaryota > Metazoa > Chordata > Actinopteri > Cypriniformes > Danionidae > Danio > Danio rerio. The sequence goes on along the minus strand of NC_141033.1, from coordinate 45,424,650 downwards.
AAACAAGCGAAAATCTAAAATTACAGCACTGAGCACAGTTGATTATCTGCAACCAAGTCCAAGACCCGCATCTAAAGGATTTAAGCTTTAAACCCCAGAATAAGCAGTGTATTTTTATTTCAATTTTAGGTCTTCAACCTACAGTTCACCTAAATGGCGCATTCCAGGGCTTTTAATGAAGTCTTCATATTCCTCTCGGTGGTCACAGCAGACTGCTGTTAAACTAACATTATAATTATCTGCAGTATGCCCTTTATTCAAAGCCAAACAGGCCTGAAGTATTCTGTCATTTAAACAGATGAATGTGCGTGCTACAGTTAGCTAATTGACTAATTAGTCTAATTAAGCCACTTGCCAATTTGGGAGCGAACAAACAGAGGCGTCTCAGCGGAATTTTCCAGATAGAAGGAAGGAGCGAGTCATAAATTGCCAGGCTGATAAACTGCTGCGGCGAGAAACCACCTTAAAACAGATACAAGCAGTAGCCCTGTGGACATCGGGGAATAATAACTTACATTTTACATGCATTAAGATACAGACCATGTAAAACAGCAATAGTACTACGGGAATGAGTAATCATATTACCATATTGTGAGTAATTAGCATAACCAGGATACACATTTCTAACACTTAGACATATTCATTAAAAACATTAATAAAATGAATTCAGAAATATATTCTAATGAGTTGTATTTTTTAAGAAATAGTTTTATTTAGCAAAAACCTTCAGCCATTCATTCCTTCAGCTTAGTCCCTGAGGTATCAGTGGTTACCATAGCAGAATGAACCGCCAACTACTGTGGTATACATTTTACACAGCGAAGTCCTTCTAGCCACAACACAGCACTGGGAAATCAGCAAAACATGTCAAATTAATTAAATAGAAGGCATTTTTATGTTAAAAATAAGTTCAAAAACTAAATGTTGTACTTCTTAACGATGTATTTGTTCAATATATAAAAAAAGCTGTTGTAACATTAATAATATTAAGACATTTGTGTTGAGCACCAACTCAAAATGGACCACTAGAATTATGCAACTCTGAAGGTCTTTTCACATTTCAGAAATGTTAGTATTTATAATCCAAATAATTCATCATGCACATAAATCTTGCACATCGAGTCTGATGCGTAATGAATTCGTTGCACATTTGTGAAAAAAATCTGTCTGGATTTATTTGTGAGAAAATCTACCCGAGTGCATTAATGAGAAAGTCTGTCTAAGTGTACTTGTGAGAGGATCTGCCCGAGTGCATTTGTGAGAAAATCTAACTGAGTGCATTTGTGATAAAAATCTGCATGAGTGCATTTGTGAGAAAATCTACCCGAGTGCATTTGTGAGAAAATCTGCCTGAATGCATTTGTGAGAAAATCTGCCTAGATGCATTTGTGAGAACATCTGCCTAGATGCATTTGTGAGAAAATCTACCTGAGTGCATTTGTGAGAAAATCTGCCTGAATGCATTTGTGAGAAAATCTACCTGAGTGCATTTGTGATAAAATCTGCCCGAGTGCATTTGTGATAAAATCTACCCGAGTGCATTTGTGAGAAAATCTGCCTGAGTGCATTTGTGAGAAAATCTGCCTGAGTGCATTCGTGAGAAAATCTACCTGAGTGCATTTGTGAGAAGATCTACCTGAGTGCATTTGTGAGAAATTCTGCCAGGGTGCATTTGTGAGAAAATCTACCTGAATGCATTTGTGAGAAAATCTGCCTGAGTGCATTTGTGAGAAAATCTACCTGAGTGCATTTGTGAGAAAATCTGCCAGGGTGCATTTGTGAGAAAATCTACCCGAGTGCATTTGTGAGAAAATCTGCCTGAGTGCATTTGTGAGAAAATCTGCCTGAGTGCATTCGTGAGAAAATCTACCTGAGTGCATTTGTGAGAAGATCTACCTGAGTGCATTTGTGAGAAATTCTGCCAGGGTGCATTTGTGAGAAAATCTACCTGAATGCATTTGTGAGAAAATCTGCCTGAGTGCATTTGTGAGAAAATCTACCTGAGTGCATTTGTGAGAAAGTCTGTCTGAGTGCATTTGTGAGAAAATCTGCCAGGGTGCATTTGTGAGAAAATCTACCTGAGTGCATTTGTGAGAAAGTCTGTCTGAGTGCATTTGTGAGAAAATCTGCCAGGGTGCATTTGTGAGAAAATCTACCTGAGTGCATTTGTGAGAAAATCTAACTGAGTGCATTTGTGAGAAAATCTGTCTGAGTGCATTTGTGAGAAAATCTACCTGAGTGCATTTGTGAGAAAATCTGCCCGTCTGCATTTGTTTTTGCAACATGGTTTCTGTTTGTTTGCAAATCCAGTAATTCTTTGCAAAAAGATTTTGTTTGTAAAATATTGAGATTTCGCTCCATAAAACTGCTAAAAAAAATTAAGCTGTGATCACAAAATTTCAAAATGAACTGAAAATAAAAAGCAACTACTTGCAATTGTAATACAATATTGTACTACATAATATTGCTGTATTTTCGATCAAATAAATGCAGCGTTGGAGACCATAAGAATCCTTTTACAACTCAAAACTTTTAAATTTGACAAATTCCTGTTACATTTGTCCTCTAAAAAAAGCACAAGCTTTCACACACACACACACACACACTGACAAAAATTAATTGAGCAATATGATGCACAAACTCAATTGATCCTGTACAAACACAGATACTGTTTGCCATAAATATATATACATTTATACACACACACCGCAGTAAACAGTCATGAGTCTGAACGATTTGGTTTGAGTGCAAGTGTGTGTGTGTGTGTGTGTGTGTGTGTGTGTGTGTGTGTGTGTGTGTGTGTGTGTGTGTGTGTGTGTGTGTGTGTGTGTTTGTGTCGTGGTGGGCCAGTCTCTGTGTGTCTTTTGGAAGTCCTCCAGTACGAGGACATCTGCGCTACTAATAAACTATAACTCTGACAAATTGGCACTGTCCAATCATCCGCCCTCTCCATGAATAAGCCATCAGAGTCATCCAATCAGACATGGCTGACGGCTTCGGCCACCAATCAGAGTCAGGCAGGGGAGAGAGGACACACAGGGCACGCTGACACTGCTGCGGGTGGAAATGAACCCTGACTGAACCAACACTTGGTCTGGGAACAGCTTGTCATATCCTAATTTTTCTCAATAAACAGAAATTAGCATTAGTGTGCGAACGACTTGTTTAAAAACTGCTTGCTTAAAAAATGCTTGTTTAAAAACTAGTCAACTTATCATAAAAAAAAGTTGTTGACTAGTTTTGAGTTTATCTAATGTAAGTGGCTCAGCATACTGTACATTGTGCAGCATCAGCATCTTTGCTGTGCAACTGATTTTGTATTGTATATGAACACTTGGAATGAATAGATAACATACAATAAAAAGTGTGATGCAAAAAGAAACAAGATCAGTGCCTTAAACCATTATGTATTAAATTAGACCAAGACCAAAAGTAATATAAACCTAAATTAATCTATGCAATATGCATACTTCCCAAATGAGTACACTGTCCAAATATGCAATACTTGCATTTAAACACACAATAGAAAGATTAAAAACAATTCAGCAATGTATACAGGTAAGCACTTTTATGAGGCCTTCACAGCTTGTGTGCACAAAGCATGTTATGATTTTGCCAAGTATGATGCGATCCTGGACTAACATCTATGTTGATCCTGGAACATAATTTTTGTTGGAAAATTCAATCTATACCCATTTCCTAATAGTGCTATTAGCGTGTACATAGTATAGATCCGTGGACATTTTGAGTTTACTTGATTGATTTGTGCATCAAATTCGCTTCATTCGTGCATGAAATTCAATTGCCTGTGCACCAATGCCTGGTGACTCGTTTCCTTGCTAAATGGCTGACACTGATTTTATTGAGAGAGTAGCTGTGCTTTTTCTGCTTAAGGAAGGCTAAAAACAGTGTATATTCGTTCGGTGCCATGTTTGAGTCAACTAGATCCTTTCAGAGGTGCACCCATCTCTGTGAGTTTATTAACTCTTCCAGAAAATTGACCTGGATGATAGAAGCTTTCAGCAGTGCTTGCGACTGAGCCCAGCCCAGTTTGATGAGCTGTTGTCCAGTGTCAGCAGGAGGATTTCCTTTTGGGACACCAACAACAGGCGCTACGTCATAATCACGTCCCTACAAGAGCAAGCTCCAGGTTGGTTAACGTGGTGCGAATGTCCGCTAAAGTGCAGATTTTCCTACTCAAGCAATTCGCACATCAACCATACATAATGCTCAACTCGCGCCGATTCATTTGTGCAAATGGCATCATACTCGCTGCCTCATTCACACAAATAGCACCGCAGGATGTCTATTCACATCTTTCCATTGACTTAACAAGTAAATTACTACTGTTTGATGCTTCATTCGCTTCTGGTGTAAACACACCATTAAAGTATTTACTTCATAGTTATGGAGCAGCTATTGTGATCCAAACCAATCAAATTGGAGAAGCATAAAATGATTAAAGTTTTTTACAGCGTCTATAGAAACAAATAAAACAAAATATATTTATAGCATAATATTTAAATACACAGAATTTCATATTTTAAGAGCATACAGACTGACTCTGACCCTGGATCACAAAAGCTGCATGGATATATTTGTAGAAAAATCATTAATCTTTTTAACATCATTTGAGAAATATTTGAAAAAGAAATAAAAATTCACAGGAGGGCTAATAATTTGTAACTGTAGAGACATATGGCCCATTTCCACTGAGTATGGTTAGGTTCGATACGCTTTTATGGCCGTTTCCACTATCAAAAGGTAAAAGCGACCCATACCGTACCACTTTGCAAAGGGTACCCAGCACAACAAAAGGGTACCAAAAGGCAAAGCAAGATGCATAATTGAACGCTATTGGTTTACAGAGATGCGTAACTCGCTCATGCAACAAGCCAGGAGAATGAAAAAAAATAAATAAACGGAAACAAACAAAAGGAGCAATTTATTGTTTCAGCAACCTAAACATGAACAAACTGCCATGTTTACCTATTATCATCACCTTTTGGACTATTATGAACTCTGAATGACTAGAATTACTTTCTAACAAGAGATTACATGTGCTGATGAAGATACAGATGAGAGGTTTGCACTGACTGTGGGCTATATATGTTCCATGTTGTTTTTGAAGCCAAATAAGGACTAAATCTATGCTGTGTGTAGTTTTTCTGCAATTGGTAACATATTGATACTGTAAGGGTCTGTTTGTGTTAATAGAGAGGTTAGTATTTGTATATAAAGCATCTGTTTTGTGAGAAGTGCTTCTTATATGACATGTGAAAGACCCATACAGCTTTGATATTTTCTCAAGCAAGAATGACGTTGACTGAAACTTTGTCATACGCCATGCACACCAAAAGAGTACCATTGGTACCCTTTCAGTAGTGGAAACTCAAGCCTGATAATGATCGCCTGTACTGACCCGTACTGTACCGTATTGCACCACTCGGCCAATACACACAAAATAACTCAGAAAACCGGACTGACAGTTTCAATTTCAATTTACTAGAACTTCTGTTAAGCTGCTTCGACACAATCTACATCTTCGCTGTCATATGATTTGTCAAAAATCATTCCAATTTGCTGATTTTTTGATCTAGAAACATTTCCTACTGTCTTCAAAGCTGAAATTCTTTCTGTTATTTTTTTTTTTTATTAAATGTATGCCTAAAGTACACAAGGCTTAAACGCTCACAGCTGAAGAAATCAGAGGTGCAGTTGTGAAATGCATCTAAACATCCACACACTCTGCTTGTTTTCAGACAGTTGAGGTAAAATAGGCTGGATGGCAGAATTCTCAGATTTTATGGATAAGTGTGGTATAAGTGTATTTGCGGTTCAGAGAGCCTGCTATCAGCGAGGAGGCCCGATAGATCTATTTTAAAACCAACTCACGACAACACCCGGCAAGGTGATGAAAACCCTGACACTCTCAAATTGCCCTGTCAATCATCAGGGACCCTAAAAATGCTGAAATACATACAGGCACAGACAGAAACTTAAAGACACAGGCAGTTAGAGTAAAGCACTGCTCGAGACAGAATACACTGCTTGAGTTCAATCTAAACCAACTATACAGCACATCAGAAAAGGGTCCCCTTAATTTTGCAGCAATTGTGCATTTCTTTTCTCCATATTTGCTGCAATATTAAAGCTGGCTTGCCAACATGTCCTGCTCTTTTAACAAGTTTGAAAGAAAAAAAATGTGTTTTTTTTTTGTACACACTAGGGCTGCACGATATTGGGGGAAAAAAATAATAAATCTCAATGCAATTGTAATGTGAAAGGGACGCTGACAAAGGAGTGCGGCTCCAAATGCAGGATTTATTTTAAGAATGTTCAGGCAAGCAATTGTCAATACAGGAACAAACAGATGTATACGGGCAATCCAGGGTCATGATCAATAAACAGGCGGATGGTCAAAAGGCAGGCATCTACAACTTAAATAAACTAGCAAAACAAAGCAACGGTCTAACACTGCAATGCAAGCCAAGGAAACCGCATCATAATATTCACAATGACAGATTGACAAGACTCAGCACTGACTCTCCGGCTGTGTGTGCAACCAGCGGAATCCAGAAAAGGTGAGTGAGCGGTGCATGACTGGATCTGTAGTCTATAAAATGGCGGATTTGTAGTTCTATGGCTATCTTCCCATTTACCAACGATCTGCAGCTGCTAGATCAATGGTGATCACAATAACAATATTTTGTATCTACATATATACATACACATATACTGTGATAAGAAAAATATTTTACGAGATGGACTGAATATCTCTATTTGTGAAAAAATGCACTTTTCAAAACAGCTGGGGTGATTTTATAGGGGAGCTCATCAGCATAAATAATTATAAACTAGTAAAAATTAACTTTAAGTGAAGTTTTATAAACTGATTTTATAAACTAATCTAATCAGATTGATCTAAGCCTACAACAAATAGACCGATTTCACTCTACCTGCCTTACCTTCATATAGAATTCCCCCTTCCACCCCATCTTCTCCTTGGCAAAAATCCCACTTGGCAGTCTTCACTATAGGTACAAATATTGTTTCTTGTGGCTGAATGCTTTAAGCTTACTTGATAATTTTTACAAAAAAAAAAAAACTAAATTATAAGCTTTAAATCCACAATGATTACATTTTGCCATTGATATAAAAGCTTCTGGTCAACAATAACTCATACTTGACATTGAAGACGTTACTATTGCAATGTTGCAATGTTACCATTGCAAATGCAAAACATTTCAATTCAATTAACTAATTTAATCTCTACTTGATTTAATTAAGTCTATTCAAGACAGCATAATAATGTAATTTAAAATGTAAATGTTCAAATGTAAAAATGTTCAGTGCTGTATTTACAATGTCCCAAATGCAAAAAAAAAGTGTGTTTTGCAAACTTACAGCAAGAGAATACACAGAAAGTCTTTATACAGTATTGCGTTTTATCATTCTTGTTGAGTTTATCAATATAAATTATTTTCTAAGCCTAAAACACAACACAAGTGCTTTACCAAATACTTAAAGTCTAAACAAGTGTTTATCATTCAGTCCATAAACGGCGGATAAAAACCGTAGGCAAACCGTAGACTGAGGGTCAGATAAGAGCACAAAAGCAGCTTATGATAACAAGAGGTCACAAGGTTAAACAAACATGAATGCTCTTCGACCTAAAGACTGGGCGAGGTGAAAGAGACATTAAAGACAGAAACCCTATGAATAAGGTATGAAGATTTGTAGAAAGAGAGAGTGAGGGCTATAGAAAGTGAATGGAGATTAGCTCTCTTTAAAAAAAAAAAATCTTTTGAATGTGGTGCATTTTGCCCTGTACCACAAAACCAAAGTCAAAGGTGTCAATTTTTGGAAATTAAGATTTATGCATTATCTGAAACCTGAATATAGGCAGATTTTTCACTAATGTATGCTTTGTTATGATAAGTCAACATTTGGTTAAGATACAAATATTTAATTATCTGGAACTTGAGCATTCAGAAAATCCAAAAACTGAAAAAATCATGTTTAGTTCTCAAAATTAAGTTCTTAGCAATACATATTATTACGTATTTTATTTTGATATAGGAAATGTAAGGGCGACACGGTGGCACAGTAGGTAGTGCTGTCGCCTCACAGCAATAAGGTCGCTGGTTCGAGCCTCTGCTTTGTCAGTTGACATTTGACATTTCTGTGTATTTACATGTTCTCCCTGCGTTCGTGTAGGTTTCCTCCGGGTGCTCCAATTTCCCCCACAAGTCCAAACACATGCGCTATAGGTGAATTGGGTAAGCTAAATTGTCTGTAGTGTATGTGTGTGAATTAGTGTGTATGAATGTTTCTCAGTGATTGGTTGCATCTGAAAGGGCATCCGCTGCATAAAACATATGCTGGATAATTTGGCGGTTCATTCCGCTGTGGTGACCCCAGATTAATAAAGGGACTAAGCCGAGAAGAAAATGAATGAATGAATAAATCAATAAATGAATGGATGAATGAATGAATGAATAAATGAATAAGAAATGTACAAAACATCTTCATGAAAAATTATCTTTAATTATTTCTCTGATGATTTTTGCCATAAATGAAAAATGTTAATCTATCATTTTGACCCATACATTCTTTTGATGCATACAAAAACTGCCCAGTACATCAGTGGTATAGGGCTTCCCTCCAAAGACGCTCACCACAAATGCTGCGTAAAGAAAACAAGGTATATCATGAAAGACATCTCTCATCCCGGTCACAGACTATTCATTCCCTCTCTACAGCAGAATCCTGTGTCGCACCATAAGACTGAGAAACAGTTTCTTCCCCTCAGTTGTCAATCTACTGAACTCAAACCTCAGCCATTGAACAATACTCACTAGATGAACTATTTAAAAAAGCTGAACTTATGTACCTTACAGCCACTATATAGTTCACTGGATAATGCAACTTTATACTCATTGTTTAATTCATTTAATGTCAATACTCCTGCACCTTGCATTACATACCCAATAGTTGCATTGATCTGATCTCTAACAATGTATTTTTAAATTTTAAATGCTAAAATAAGTTTTGCTTATTGCCAAAAATATACCTGTGCAGACGTCCAGGGTCACAAATGCTTTACATTATCACAAAAAATCATTAAGAAACTAGTTGACAAGAAGCTTGTTGGAAGGCTAAAGCTGGATTTATACTTTCGCCTGGCGCCGCATCGCGCACCTCCACTGACTGTGTGTGCACCTCGCGAAATGGACGAGGCTTTTATACTCGCCACGTTAGCCGTAGTGATATTCTTTAAAATGACAGGGGGCGGTCAAAAGAAACTAACCATAAAGTCAGATGGATAAACAAAGAAGTAGGAAGTTTCAGGAACTACATCATTTCATTACTATCATCAATATTTTTAAACTAATTATTTTTATTGTTTTTATAATTATTTTAATGATTATAAGGACTTTTATAATGATTCAAGATTCTTTTTTTATCAATTTTTGATCCATCACTTGCTTTTGTTCATATCTCAGACAGTTTTACTTTTTAAAGTTTATTTAAATATTAATGACAAGAGAACATGGGTCGCTCTACAAATATATTTTTATTATGGCAAGAATAAAAGAAAATTAAGAGCACACTTTTTAAAAAAATACAGATGTTTTTAGATTTAGCCCACTCCACAATTGACACATTACTGTCTGGCTAGTTTCTGTCCTCTACTTATGCTAAAAAGGCAATAATGGTCCAACATTCCTGACTATTATCACCAATAAAGCCCTGAGAAACAGGCATCAGTATATTGTAAACCGGTAGGTTTAAATATTTCTTCCCAGTTATCAAAGAAATAATTCTGTGACTTCATTATAGTTTGTAACTATTAAATTGTTTTAAATTCAAAATTGCAATATATAAATCAGTGTTAAACCTATCACTGGTTGAAAAACATATTCTGTAATTGTGTACTCGGGTCTCCACTTTTGCCATGGCCTCTTTTGGTTTTACCAAACTTATCCTTCAGGTTTTTCCAAACCTTTTAACATAAACGTTCTCCTTTTCCATGGCTGTTGCAATTTCTAGCCAACAATTATTGATCATTAGGTTATCTCTATGATCACGGATCATAAATATGTCTATACTGGCATTCTGTTTCATACAAAATCTCTTCAGAGTTTCATATTCAACTCAATTTAAACGTGGCGCCGCGCGCACTGTTTACTCGAATCTCAAAAAAACGCATCGAGAATAAACCAGGCTTAAGCAATAAATATACTGAATGAATTCAGTCACAGGTGTCCATGTATATCATCATTTCATCATTTGCATCAATCAGAATTTAAAATAGGTATTTTAGATCATTTTAATCAAACTAAAAAAATCCATATCCAAATAACTACACAATACCTAAGTTTGACCTGAATTGCTAAAATACAAACGTGACAAAATGAAAAAGCGACTATGGAATTTGGCAAAAGAAGATCCACTGTGTTTCTGATGTCAAGTAGGGTTGGGCGATGTCGACTAATAAGGCATCGTATGATGTCTAATGTGAAACATCACGATGGACGATGACATCATTGTCGTAGGCAGCAGTGAATTAATTTATGAAGAATAAACTAATTCATAACAAATTACTTATTTGTAACCTTATTTGTTTCAACTACCCGACCCGCATGGTCTTTGTTTTACCTAAAACCAAATCATAAATAAATAATAAATAAAACATAAATTTTCTGCTGGACTCTGGCATAAAAAGGCAGATTGATCTGTGTCAATATAATAGCGTCTACAAACTTGGTTGGTAAAAAAGGTGCACAGCCAACAAGAACCAACAAACAGCTGCTGAGGTTTTCAATAAAATTACTAAAAACAAGCGTGAATGCGAAAGATTGAAACAGTGTACTGACGCTGTGACCAGTTACCTGATAGATTAAATAGACAGAAGAGTCGTTAAATAGAGACAAGATTAATTAAATATCACTTTAACAACTATAGTGAGACGCAATCCAGCAATCCATCCTTGATGAACTGTCCGACGTGCACTGCTCTCTGAGGTATTGTGCTCAAAGCACCCGCTGACTCAGACGCGCACACTGCGGCGCATGACAGAGTTTGTGTGGTTATATGACGTCCGTTTTCAGCGGTATAATGTGGACAGAGAGATCTTTTAAAAATTGCTAGGTGAAATGCCAGTGTGAACATGGATTGTTTTCGTTCTGAAATGTTATTTTAAAGCTAAGACGTATAAGTGTAAATAAGGTCATCTGTATTTTTCTCAAGCGGGTTGCTGCTGCGACAGGGCAGGTTGGAGGATCGCATAGCCAGCTTAGCATTGTGATGTGTATCTGCCATCGGCCTAACCCTAATGTCAAGGCTACAGTCCAAAATACACTACTTTGGCAGCCACTGTTTTTTTTTCACTCTTTTTTCCAAAGGCCAGTTGGTATTTATGACTTCACTCATGCAGTTAAAAAAACACCACTGACTAGGAAGCAACTTGTTTTCTGAAAAATTCATAACAGACACAAATGTTGTCTAGTATGAGCCACTTTTGTTGCATTTCTGCCAAATATAATTTCATACTACATGTGTACACCCCAAATTCTGAACTCATCATAAAACCTACATTATTCGCATAGCTTGCACACAAAAGCCTCTCAACAAACCAAAAGTCAAGCCAAACATGTTAGATTCAACCCTGATAAACTAACATCATAAAAACTGAAGTCCATCTGTGAGAGTTTGTGTAAAAAGTTCCATTAGCGTGTGCACAGTCAGAGAAGTGTGTGTTTGAGACACTCACCCACTGGTGTGTCCTCATAGACGAGCAGGTACGACTGGAAGAAGTAATTCTGGAAACGAGGCGGCTGATTAGCGGAGGCTGCAGGAGAGAGAGAAAGACATGTATGGGTCTTAAGAGAAAAGCACACACAGTTACTGCAGTTACATTAGACAGCAAACTCAAAAGGACATCAATGGACACATCAAATGAACACTCACAATGTGGAGCCATGATTTCGATCAATATTAGAGCTGTGTGTGTGTGTGTGTGTGTGTGTGTGTGTGTGTGTATAAGAGTGTATGTGATTTAAGAGTGAAAAACAGACAAGTTCTCTGCACAATTTTCTTTTTTCTGACCATTTAACTCAAAAATTGCTGGTAAATTTATTACAATTTTAATTTTATCAAGGGCGGCGCGGCCACCAAGAAGATCGCAGGTTCGAGCCTCGGCTGAGTCAGTTGACATTTCTGTATGGAATTTGCATGTTCTCCTCATGTTCTCATGGGATTCCTCCGAGTGCTTCAGGTTTCCCCACAAGTCATAACACATGCACTGTAGGTGAATTGGGTAAGCTAAATTGTCCCTAGTGTGTGTGTGAATGAGTGTGTGGATGGATGAACAGATGTTTCCCAGTGATGGGTTGCGGCTAAAAGGGCATCTGCTGCGCAAAACATATGCTGGATAAGTTGGCAGTTCATTCCGTTGTGGCGACCCCAGATTAATGAAGGGACTAAGCCGAAAAGAAAATGAATTAATTAATACATTTTTATAAAATTATATATTTTTTATAAAATGCTGATAATATAAAATAATAGAAGGCACAACTAATGGGTAATATATATAATTAAAGGTTTAAATGAGCATTTCATAAAAACATTTTGGAGAAAACATCAAACAGGTGGGCCTTCAAAAGTTGATCAGAGAAAGAAGTGGGCCCCGGAGTAAAAAGGTTGCAAACCCCTGTTTTAGAAGATTATTGCAAATTTTATAGCAACTTACAGGCAATTTTGGTTCCCAGCAAGACTGTAGCATTTAACATTTACGGGTACTTTTGAACTTAATTAAATGAATCCAAAAAATAATGAGTAAAAGTACAAGAACACCTGGAGAAAACCCAAGCAAACATGGGAAGAACATGCAAACTCCACACAGAAATGCCAATTGGCCCAGCTGAGACTCAAACCAGCGGCCTTCTTGCTGTGAGGTGACATTGCTAACCACTGAGCCAGAGTGCCGCCTTGTGGAAGACGAGAATTCTACCGTTAATTAACGAATGCTGATTTGCTACTAGTTTGATATTATTTTAGCAAACTTTTATATAAATGTATATCATTTTAAGATACTTTATTCAAAACAAATGTTGGTGACAATTTGATTGGTAAACTAAACCATTTTATAGAATAGTATCACTTACATGAATCCCCCTAGATTAGCAGTCAATATTTCACTACACACTTTGCTCTGATATGTGTACACGTCCTCGTCCGTGCTTGTTGTGTGTGAGGCATGCTTCCCCAGTGTAAACACGCATGTGTGTGTTCTCTTTCCAGGGGTAGCAGGAGACAAGCTGATTTGTCAGGAAGATCAGCAGAGCTTTGATCGTGTGCATGGGTATTGGGCCACAGAGACATCACACACTCCAGAAAGGGCTTGTGCATGTGTGTGTGTGTGTTTGAAGTGCTGGTGTCTGATAGGGTGAATCACTCTTTGACTCTGCTTTGAACGTGGCAAGAACAAGCCAGAAAGAGAGAGAGAGAGAGCGAGAGAGAGAGAGAGAGAGAGAAGGAGACAGGTTGAGCAAAAATCGACTGTGCATCCTCCAATATGCACTAACTAAAATCAATCTGGAGTAACACGTCAGCCCGTGTTAATTACTGGACCATTACTGAATGGCAGCAGAGATTAAAACGAGTTTTAGGTGTGTGACAAACTGGATCAGAGATCTAATAATGAGAGTTCCTGCCAAAAGCACAACCTGCCGCATCGGTCTTGGTTTCAGCACCAGATCCTTAAACTGTAATGTTAAAACTAACAATCATATCATTATTGTTGCTTAATGAAATTTGATTAGCACCCCATGCATTGAAATTGAACTGTAATGAATACTCAAATTAATACGGTTTAATTGAATTTTCACACTTGAGCCGTTAAGGCCTGTTTCTTGCATCCAATGTCTGCAACATGTAAGCAATGTGCATTTATTTTAGCGCAAAATCTGAAAAAGGGAAGGAAAAATGCATAAAAGCGCACTCTAATCTAAAATCTAAACCACACAAAACTAAATTCACTTTAAACCGGTTGTACTAACACATTATTTGAGGCAGTTTGGTTTGCACTGTGGGATTTGAAAGAGTTCTCAAAGGCATACTCTTGACAATTTGATAATTCAAAGCCATTATCATGAAAAAAAAACTTGGTGTCATAATGAGCGGTCTACAAATGCCTGCGGCTGCAGTTTTGTTGCTCGTGCGCTGCAGGCTTGATAGCTGATGTTTTACTATTGTGACATTGACTGAGAGTCTTTTGAGTGAGCAGGTCAGACAGAACTTCACATCATATTAGATCTGTTCATTTTTCATGAAGACAGCTCACCTCTCTTACACTCTTTACCTTTTAAACAAGTTTACCAAAAATATATATATATATTTTCATTTTCCCCGAAGCAACACAAAAGGAGCAACATATGAGAACATAAAACTGTTCTCAGTTAAAAAAAGTTAAGTGTTCTCACTCAAACATTATTCATATTACTTTGACAAGGCAAAAAGTCTGAATAACAGAATAACTAATCAATAACCACCCAAATTTTGACAACCACAGCTGTCAATTTCATTCATTCATTCATTCATTTTCCTTCGGCTTAGTCTCTATTTCAGAGGTCGCCAAAGCAGGATTAACCCCCAACTATTCCAGCATATGTTTTAAACAGTGGCTGCCCTTCCAGCCGCAACCCAGCACTGGGAAACACCCATACACTCACATTCAGACTAGGGAGGCTCAAAATAATCGATTAACTGTTAACCGAAAGGGTGTGTTTGTAACTGATTAATGGTATCAGTTAAACGATTAAAAATAGGGCTGTAACGATACACCAAACCCACGATTCGGTTCGTATCACGATTTTTGACCCATGATTCGATTCGTATCACGATTTTTTATTTTATTTTTTCGTGTGGGGTGGAAAAAAAAAAGATTTTTAAAACTATTTTAATTAAATAACATTTGAAAAATCTTTATAAACTAAACATCAAAGAACAATATTAACTATGCAAATTATTAACAATATAAATAGCCATAGGCTATATAAAATAAATAAATAGCCAAAGCTATATCACTTCTGTTTTCTTTGTAACAAAATACTGTTGAAAAACCAAACTAAACTCCATTGTTTAGATGGTTCAAGCATGTTGAAAATTATTTTTCAATCAAGTTCTCTTGCATAGAAAAAGTAAATTAAATAGCTAGGGATGCTCATTTCGTTAATTTTGCTAACCGACAACCGCCGCTCATTAATCGGTTATTAACGGTGAACTGGTCAGATTACTATTAATTTTATATTAAACAAATTGACGTGTCTATTTTGTGTATGACACATTAAATATTGCATTTTAAAATACTGATTTATTTTTATATATTAATAGCGGAACAGAACAATAGAGCATCTTCACGCACCTGCAGTGTTTAGCACAGAAGAGCAGAATAATCTAAATAAAATGAATAAAATAAATAGGACTGCCCTAAATTATTTTCACTTAAATAATTAATTTTACAAAACGAAAATACTGACTGATTATTTTTAATAACCGGCATAGGCTTTTTTTCCAATCATATGTTTATTTCTTCCGTCAAATAAAAATCGCAGACTTCCTCAAATTGCTTGTTCCACGGAAAATATGCATTTATTTAATGCCCCACTGTTATTATTATAATCACAAAACCTTTTACATTTTAATAGAAATCCTTATTTTAAAGATTATGTCCTGATATAGCCTATGCTTTCCTCTCTCTCCCTCGCGGTTCAAGTGCGCGCGCTGCGTGATGAAAAGACAACAACACGCGCGCATATGTAGACTTTTTGTAAACAGTTTGTTTAAATATGATATTGCATTAATCTGCGTACATGCTTTAAGCTGTAAAATAAAAAAAAGCCTATTTGTTGCGTTTATTACGCAGTTCCAGGTCAACATAAGCGCTGGTTTAGTATCAACAGGTCTGTATCAAACAGCAATATTCTTCTTCCATTTTGCTTCTTTAGCAAATGTGTCTGTAGGCACGGGTTATACGTTATCATCCCGCAAATTAAGTATGCCTTGCAGTTAAACAAGTGGCCGAAAACAAGGCGCACCTTACTGCCTTTATGTTGACAAGGAAAAAAGAAGAGGCGCGGTCCTCTTATGAAACGACTGAATCAGCTGGGTATCGATTGTGCAAAAGTGTTGCTGTCTGTGTTGTTACAATAGTAATATTTAATACTATTGTGATATTCAAGATTTGTATATTCATACAGCTCTGGATAACTTAAAACAACGATTAGACCTTCAGAGCGGTGTTAATGCGTCCTAAAGTAAAGCGAAACGGATATAAACTCCAGCAAGATAGAGTGATTATATGCAGAGCCATATACCTTTATCTCTAAATAAATTAGGCTATAACTATAGAAACTGTGTTTATTTTAACTGAAAGCTTCGTCGTGTTTTCTGACCTCACGCATCTGTCAGTCAGCACTCCCAAAGGTTCAAACAGAAAGCGCACTGCACGGTTACAGAAAAGTTTGGCTGTTACCTGACATCTGGTGAACGCCCATCCCTCTCTGCGCAGCCACATTAACAGTGTGAGCAAATCATCGTATGCGCTGAAAATCCAGCCGCTTTAACAGCATTGGCAATGTTTCTGGCGTTGTCGGTTGTCAAGCGGGGTTAAGTTGGTTTTGTTTTTGATATTCTTGACACATTCAGACGGTGTCTTACTAAGAGCTCCGTGCGAGCTCTCCCGGCTAAATATTGCGAGGGCTTAAACGGAGCAGTGCTTGTAATGTCGAACGAAAAAAAGAGTTAATTAGCTCAACTTTTGCAGGCACGCGTGACGTTATTGGAAAGGTTTCACGGGGTGGGTGTGTCGCGATTCTCCCTTATCACACCGCGACACAGGATCGTAGATCTGAGTGTCGCGATTTCGATTTTATATCGTGTATCGTTACAGCCCTAATTAAAAATATTATTTTATTTATTTTTAGAATTTGGCTGCATAAGGGGCCGATTGGATGCGCTTTTTTGCATTAAGAGGGGCATCTTTTGAATGGTTTACTAAAAGCCGCAAGTGTTTTGCACGGGGCTCATACCACAGCAGTGTTTGTGTTGTCAAGACAACTACAGAGAACTTTTTAAGAGCATGGTTCCCGCTACATTCATTCTTCCATGGCGAGGCGCCACACTAAAATGCATCCCTCCACGGCTACATTACAGCTTTTTATTCAAAACATTTAGTCACTGTTGTTGTTGTTTTTAATAGTGGGTTATAATTGCACCAAAACGTATTAAAAAGCAAGTGAATTATAACAGCGCAAACTTTTCTGTAACCGTAGTAGTGCTGTGCCCTATTTGTTAGACCCTTTGAGGTTACGTGCTGACTGACTGACAAGGTGCATGAAGCCAGCAAACACGACGTAGCTTTCAGATATGATGAACTCAGTTTCCATAATTTTAATTCATTTATAAATAAAGGTCTGTGGTTCTGCATACAGTGACTTTATCTTGCTGGAGTTTATAGCCGTTTCACTTTACCATCGGCCCCTTGTTCAACTGCAAGTTCTGCAAATTTGTTAACAATAACGTGTAACGTGTAAAGCATGTATGCAAATTAATGCATCATATTTAAACGTCGTTTAAATCGTTGTCATTGTTTTTTCATCACGCAGCGCGCGCACTTGAACCGCGACTGAGAGAGGAAACCTTTATTTCAAGACATAATCTTTAAAATAATGATTCCTATTAAAAATGTAAAAAGTTTTTTTGATATAATAATAACATCGGCCATAAATAAATTCATATTTTCTGTGGAGCAAGCGAATTAAGAAAGTCTACTATTTTAATTTAACAGAAGAAAAAAACATTTGATTGGAAAAAAAAAATCTGCATATGCCGGTTCTCAAAAAGGATCAGTCAGTGTTTTCGTTTTGTAATCTAAATGAGTAATTTAAGTAAAAAATAGACCTATTTATTTTATTCATTTTCTTTGGTTTATTCTGGTTTTCTATGCTGTTGGAAACACTGTAGGTGCGTGAAGATGCTCTGTTGTTATGTTCTGTTATTAATATGCTAGCATGTTAAAATAAATCAGTATTTTAAAATACTATATTTAATGTGTCAGACACAAAATAGACACATCAATAAAAAAAAGAAAATTCTAATAATTTAATATTAATCTGACCAGTTAACCGTTAATATCCTATTAACGAGCCGCAGTTGTCGGTTAGCACAGAAATAAGCATCCGTAATCCTAATAATCGGGTAAACTGGTTAAATAATGATGTTATTTGAAACAGGTGATGTCAACAGTTGATTGCAATTATGATTTGGTACAAAAGCAGCATCCAAGAAAGGTCAAGTCCTTTAGGAGCAAAGACAGGTATATCATGATTAAAATCTGGAGGAATTTCAGTGCGTAAATAACAAAGGCGCAAGCCTAAGCTGAACAACAGTGAATCTCCATTCCCTCAGGCAGCACTGCATCAAGAATAGTTATTCATATATAAGCGATACCACCACGTGGGCTCAGGACTACTTTTGCAAACCTTTGTCAAGTACCACAATATGTAGTTATGCAGTTCATATCCACAAATGCCAGCTAAAACTGCACTGTGCCAAAAGGAAGCCCTATGTTAACAGTGTCCAAAACTTCTCTGGGCTCAGAAGCATCTGAGATAGACCCTCACACAGTGGAATTGTGTACTGTGGTCAGTTGAATCTGTATTTCAGGCATTTTTTGGGAGAAATGGATACCATGTGCTCCAGACCAAAGAAGAAAGGGATCATCCAGACTGTTACCAGCAACACGTTCAAAAGCCAGGGTCTGTCATGGTATGGGGTTGTGTCAGTGCTCTGGGCACAGATAACTTGCTGAAAAGTCCAGGGTTCTTCAGTCTCCTGCGCCTAGACAGCAGCTCTGCACGGGACGTTTGGCCAGAGGAGAGTTGGTTGTGACTAACTGAGCCTGGTTTCTCTCAAGGTTTTTTTATCCCTTCACTTTCGTCAATTGGTAAAGTTTGTTTCCCGCCACTGTCACCACTGGCTTGCATGGTTTGGGACTTGTGGAGCTGCACATGGATGGATTTGCTCTTCAGTGTTTAAACTTTCAGCAGTGAAAAATACACCATACTGAACTGAACTAAACTGAACTTTGACCCTGAAAACTGGACTAACACATTGTCAATTTACTAGAACTTCATTGTTGAGCTGTTTTGACACAATCTACGCAATCTAAATAAAGGTTCATTAAATTTTAACAAGTGAACAGAGATTTTGAAGCACAATATTCTGCCTTCTTTTTCCAGTGATGCCCATGCATAATTAAAAGAAGACAAATGCAAAACCACATTCTGCACACATTACAAAGTCCTGGCTGTGGAGGAAGAGGATACAGGTACTTGACTGGCCTGTCTGCAGTCCCGACCTGTCTCCAATAAAGAATATGTGGCACATTTTGAACCGCAAAATGTGACAACAAAGACCCTGTACTGTTGTCCACCTTAAAACTTCTTTGCAGGAAGAGTGGGGCAAAATTACACTTAAAACGCTTCATCACTTGGTGTCTTCAGTCCCTAAACGTCTTTTAAGTGTTGTGAAAAGGAATGACAACATTACAAAATGGTAAATGAATAACTGTTTCCACTTTTTTTAAATGCGTTGCAAGATTGCAAAATTGCAATATAAAAAATATTTATAAAATTATTATTTATTAAATGATTTATTAAAAAATATATAAAAAAAATTATTAGGAACTAATTAAATAATGTTTTTTTTTTTGTAATGTCTGCAATAAAATACAAGTCAAAGTAAATTTTACAATCACTACTTTCTATTTGTATTTTCCATACTGTCCCAACTTTTTCTGATTTGGGGGTGTAAACAATGAAACAAATTCCAGTTTGTTCATCTGAAAAAGCTACCACATGCCTTCAGAAGATGTAAAACTTTCTTTAATAAGTTTTTCGTAATACTTTTATGATTTTTTTTTGTCCTTGTGGGAGCTTGACAGTCATGGTCACTATGAAAAAGTTAAGATAATGACAATTTTCTTGCAAACTATTTCTTTAAACTCTCTCTCTCTCTTCTCTCTTCTCTCTCTCTCTCTCTCTCTCCCTTTTGGCCAAGGAGTGTTTAACATTCACTCCCGAGCTGTTCTGGGGCTCAGGCCTCAAACTCCCTCCCTAATTTACCTCCATTTCATTTAACCCTCAAAAACCCTGAACCAATCACAGAGAGCTAATAACCATGAGAGAACGGCTCCCACGGGTCCTATGAGAGACAGAGAGAAGCGCGGCAGATTCATGAAGAAAGATGGAGTGTGTAAATGATTGAGAGAGGCTCTGCGAAAGAAAAGGACACACCGACAGGAAGAGGAAGGAGAGGGTAGTGAATTATAAACTCCTGTGGGCTGATGTTAAGTGGCAGCGACATTGTGTTGGTAAACGTGCCGTCGCACATCACAGGTGTCTGACACACACACACACACTCGCAAAAAGAGAAGAATGTCAGACAGGCCTGAGAGAACAGTGATGGACTGAGATGTCTAAGAAAAGACAGGACTCACGCACTGATAAAAGGACAACAGAAAGGTAATGAGAGCACGCTGAAAAATGATGAGCGACACAGAAGACAGACCGTCGTCAGCACAATCACGGTTTTAATCTTAAAGTCTTAGAAACACAATTGACCTGCGAGCAACAAGTAAGCAGAGGACCGGAATGGGTGGGGTGTAATGCCTTTGGGCTCATGAATATTAATTAGTCTGGGCTAATGTTGTCATGGCATTAATATTCATGAGTCAAGTCATCACCTCAGGTTCACATAAAACAAGTTCTATTCTTCGCATAGACTGATTTGACATTCAAAACAATATCAAATTAGTTTCGCACTTAGTCGGATATATTTTACGAGCACATTTAATAAGAGAACCATTTGAAGGGATTGTTCACCCAAAAATAAATATTTCACTTTTCGCTCACAGTCAAGTGGTTTCAACCTTTATATGTTTATTTTGGTTGAACACTAAAAAAAAAAATACAGGATTGGAAGAGTATGGGAAACAGGTGTCCATTGACTTCCTTGGTAGAAAGAAGAAAATACAAAAGGTCAACAGCTACTGATTTCTAACATTCTTTAAAATATCTTCTTTTGTGTTGATCAGCAGTTTGAAGAAGCTCAAACAGGTTTGGAAAACCTAGGGCCCTATTTTAATGATCTAGATGCATAGTCTAAAGCTCATGGCGCAAAAGCGTTAAGGGCATCTCTGAAGCCACAATTTGCTTTTTTAGGGACAGAAAAGTACGCTCTGTGACTTTGAAAGTGAAAAAACTGAACGTTTTATTAGCGAGAAAACTGTTAAAAATGAATGAGCCTGCTCCAATTGGCCTTTATTTTCTCTTTCTCTCTTTTGTGGACAGGAAAACGGTGTTGTACACTCCACTGAAGACATCCATTAGCCTACATAATTAAATATTAATTTAATAGCGCAAAGATTTGTTTCAAAATAATTTCTAAATTCAGTTCTAATTTCCAGCAAACAAACAGCTGGAAGGGCATCCGTTGTGTAAAACATATGATGGATAAGTTGGCAGTTCATTCTGCTGTGGTGACCCCTAATGAATAAATAGAAAAAGCCATAGGAAAATGAATGAATGTACATATTATGCTAAATTAAAAATATGCTCATTGCATGCAAGATAATTAAAAAAAAACATAAAAAGAAGTTCATTTGATGTCATCACAACAAACTTAAAATTAATATTATATTGACTTCTAGATACACTTTTTCAATTCAAGAGTTCACATTTAGCTGACGATTGATTATAAAGCGTGTTTCCCATGCTGTCCCGGGAGAGAGCCCTGAGCTCATAAGATCCTCGAGCCTGGAGTTTCCTCCCGTTTGCCAATTTGGTTTGGTCAAATTGCCTATGTCGCATGTCTTTGGACTGTAGGAGGAAACCAGAGAACCTGGGGGAAACCCACGCGAGAACGGGGAGAACACGTAAAATCCACACAGAAATGTCCACTGGCTAAATAAAGATCTGACAAAGACATTCTTGCTGTGAGGCAACAGTGCTAACCACTGGCCTTCGTGCTTCATACTTAATAATTATAATGCAAAGAGTTTACTCTCTATTAAGTAAAATATCTTACAGTATAAAATATATTATGCCTATGGAGAGTCCTCGTAAACCATACACACGTCCAAGTATGCATGTGTTTGTGTCAGTGTGTGCGCCATTACCTTCAGAAACTGCGTGTAGAAGCACTAAGGAAAGAAGCAACTTCACCCACGTCATCTTGCCTCCCGAACCTTCACACCACGACATCTCCAACCTGCAGCACACAGAAAGCACCGTAAGAGCATTTCAATCTCAAGACAATCACAACTGCTTGGCACTGCTGCTCATGCAGAAATTATAAACTGCACCTGCGAGTTACGGAATTGTATGGTCAAGCCTTTGTGACGAAGCGTGTCATTACAAACTTGATGATATTAGTAGAAACAAAGCGCAGCTGGTAATCGACATCTGTGATGTGAAATCCATCTCTCTAAATAAATAATGTATGGTTCATGTTGAGCATTGTGATGTCTCCAGGTGAATCTTATTATGAGCTCATTGCTTCTGATGCCAACATGTGATATGCAAATATAATCATTGCCTGGTTTCTGATAAACTGTAACACACTGCGTGAATCTCAGTAAGAAAAATCTCTAATGGTTTCACATTGGTAGCTACAGAAATGGACTTTAAAGAACAAACGTTGCAAATAAAATATCCAAATGCTTTCTGGAAATCTAAAGACTTCAGATTGCATCAGTTTTAGTGCCTTCATTTTAGTTGTCTTTTATTTTTTTCTACTTTCCAAAATGAATCCTATTTTCACTTAAGAAGATTACAATGATAATAAAGATTGTAAACACGTTTTTAATGATTAATGTAGGAATTAAAATGCTTTGCTTCATTGTTTCATCTTCATTTACAAGTAGCAGAGTATTTACAAGTAATGTATATGCCATTTCTGTCCATTAGCATCCTGTCCCTTTGTGCCCTCTGGCGGCATAGTAGTTAACTAGGGTTATACCTACAAACATGTTCTTATTCCTTTATGGCTCATGTCCACAGAGTGGTACGGTATGGTTCGGTACACTGTTATGGTCGTTTGCACTGTTAAAAGGTGCCGAAAACCGAATCGCACTGTACCACTTTTTGGGCACCGTTTGCTAAGAGTACCTAGCATGACAAAAGTGTAGCAAAAGGTAAAGCAAGACACGCAGCTGAGGGCTTTTGGCTTATAGAGAAGCGTCACTCACGCATACACAAGCAGAAGATTGAAAGCAAAGAAACTGCCATTTTTCACAGCCAAGACATTACATTATAATAATATCCACATATTAAAATGAGCCATGATCGACCTGAGCTCAGACAAAAACCTCGTCATTGTCTTGATGCGCAGCCACAAAGCCAAGAAGAACAAAATCTGCAGTGTCCTGTTTTTGTTTTACAAAGCCGTCTATAAGTGCGAGCGGTTTCACTTTTTCCAGGGATCTCACGATCGATCATGTGCGTGTCTAGATTTAAAATAACGAACTTTTTGAGCTGATTATAATACTGTGTTCACGATTATTGAAGTGCTTCTGACATCTGATCCTATCAGAAATGGACAAATGCGAAATTGAAGCATGAAAAAAACAAAGGAGCGAATGGTTGCGGATGGAAGGTCATCTGCTGCGTAAATCAATGCTGGATAAGTTGGCGGTTAATTCCGCTGTGGTGACCCCAGATTAAAAAATGGACTAAGCTGACAAGAAAATTAATGAATGAATGATTCTTTCACCAACCTAAAACATGAACAAACTGCCATGTATAACTATTATCAGCCTTTTGGACTATTATGAACTCTGACTGATGGAATTACTTTTTATCAGAGGCTACATGTACTGGTGAAGATTAAAGACACAGATGAGAGGTTTACACTAACTGTGGGCTATATGTTGCATGCTGTTTTTGAACTCAAATAAAGACTAGATGTCTGCTGTGTGTAGCTTTTCTGTAATTGGTAACATAGAGACTGTAAGGGTCTGTATGTGTTGCATTTATTTATTTATTTTATATAACTGCAAACGTTACAGTAGACTATTTTGCCCTATCATTGATCTGCAGTTATAATCAAATCCTGTTCATAGAAAGGTTAGTAATGAACATATAAACACAAGTATTTTTATTAATAGATGCTTTATCATTTTTTTGAGAACTGCTTTACATATGATATGTGAATGGCCCATAAAGCTTTACTGTAAACATTTTCTCGAGAGAGAATCACTTCAACTGAAACTTTGTCATACACCACACCCACCAAAAGGGTACCATTGGTACCCTTTAGGCAGTGGAAACACAAGCCTGATAAAGGTGACCCGTACCAACCCGTACTGTAACAGTCAGGGCAAATGGGCTATTAGAGCGGCAGCAGTACAAGTCGCGGCGATAATGCTCCTTTCAAAGTGACACCCACTGAAATTACCCTAACTTGCCTAATTAACCTAGACACACCTTTAAATGTCACTTTAAGCTGAATACAAGTATCTTAAAAGTATCGAGTCAAAAATTATGCACTGTCATCATAGCCAAGATAAAAGAAATCAGCTATTAGAAATTAGTTATAAAAAATTAATTTAGAAACCTGTTGGAAAAAAAAATCTCTCCGTTCAACAGAAATTAAGGGAAAAAAATATACAAGGGGGCTAATAATTCTGACTTCAACTGTACTGTGTATATATCGTTAAACCTCACTATAGCTGGTGGGCAAAAAGTTAATTTCGTACCCTGGTGAACACCCTTAAGAGTAACTCTTTTGCTGGCAGCAGAGCATGAGCCAAATAACTTAATTTGAAGACAAAAGGCATCGTTTGCAAGCTTGTGGTGTTTCACACCCTGTTGAACATGAGAGCTGCTGTTTCACAATGATTTTCTGCCTTTTATTCCTTTAGCATTGATACACAAGCAGTGGTGGTAAGAGATGTTTAAGTATTTGTACCTCGTTTGTAATCTGTCAGCATAATCCCAACATGATTTTTGGACGAAACCATGCAGCTCTACATTCAAACACACACATACGAACACACCATATGCTGCATTTCCTCAGAGAAGAAGATGTTTCACAAACTAAAAGTGCTTTTTTTCAGACGTGAAGTCCCTGAATAGACGGTTTTGCTCGAGGAGAGGGGGCATTATATTGACAGTATAAATGATTAATAGGCATATAATTTATGCATTAAAATGAAGAATAGATTTACAACCACTGAGGTGAGGAGGAGGGTTTACTCGACAAGGAATTCCCACAGAGTAAAATGCTCACACACACTTGAGCTAATCGAGAGACGTGTGCTGCTAATCATCTTGCCAGAATCTCTCGCTCTGAGGGGAAAATAAATAAATAAATAAAGGAAATAAATAAGTGTCTGAGTGAGAGGAGTGAAAATGATATTTACAAGGCAGCTGATGTGATGAGCGACTTAATTACAGCAACTGTAAGGTCGAAATTAATGATGTATAATCATGCCGCGTACAACCTCGGTTTAATTAGGCTAATTACCGAGCTGGGATTGGCTGAGCTTGTTTGTTTTGCTGGTATTTACTGTTAATGCTGTGGCGTTAAAGGTGTCCGCAGGGATGAAGATAAGATACCGGCTAATTCCACCTCCAATCTTGCAAATCGATCAAATGGTAGTTCAGCCCAGCATTTTAGGATTTAATTCGATAATGAGACAAAGCCCAATCAAGAAGTCCATCGAGCACTAGAGCTCCATAAGGAGTGATTTACACATTTATATTGTTATAATGGTTATAATCACTATTGACTCACAAACACCTAAACAAAGATAATTCAAAGACAAAGATTGTCAGAAAAAAAAAAAAAAAACATTCACACGTTCACAAAACGTTCACAATTTATTTAAATTTAAGCTACAATTCATGCAATTAAAAAACATTGGCGCTATCCATTTATTTTTTATAATTACTTACTCCCGGGGCCTTATACTGTATATCGAAGTTGATATTGTTACATATCGTTACTTGTTCCGTTACATCAAATTTTTTTTACGAGGTGGTTCGTTAATCCACTGTTTAATCACCAAGCTGGAGGACCGAACATACACACATAATGTACACTACAGACACTTAAGCTTACCCAATTCACCTACTATATGTCTTTGGACTGTGCATATGGATTCAGTCTGTGTGTTCGTTTTGGAATCTAAATTTTTAAAAATAAATAAGTCAGGCCTTTTATTTTTTTATTTAGTTTGTTCTGATTTTTAGCTTATTCTGAAAAGTTCACAAGTAAAATCAAATAACTAACTAAAACCCGGCAGTGATGACTGTAATAACTAAATCACATTGCAATCTCATTATGTTGATAATTCTGTGACGCGGTTATAGTCACACCCCTAATAAGAACATGCAGAATAGAAGTACTAACAAACAGCCAATATCTTGATTACAGGCAAGTAATAAGCCATTAGTTAATAGTGGGAATTGATATTTAAACCAAAGTGTAATAAAAACATCTCTAAAACTCTCAACACAACCAATGGATCAGAATAGCCCTGGGTGTGTTTTTGGTGAACTCGAGCTACCTTCTCAGTGTCCATGATGGATTTATTATTCAGAGGATCTACCTCACCTATGGTACATCTATCGCAGGGCTTTTCTTAGAAGCACTGGTGCTCTGAATACAAAAAATAGAAAAGTTAGCAGCACGAGCAAAAATTTAGGGTCACCCACAAAAAGTAAAGCACCACAACTACAATAATAATATATACACAGGAAAAAAAAGTTAAATTACTGTGTCTTTCATTCAAAGTACATTTATATAATGTTGGATTATTTGAAAAAATATGGTTTCTTATATATATATGTATATATATATATATATATATGTATGTATATATATATATATATATATATATGTATGTATATATATATATATGTATGTATATATATATATATATATATATATATATATATATATATATATATATATATATATATATATATATATATATATATATATATAAATTAATATATCCTAACATTCATGAATTAATATATTTTACTTCCTTA
The DNA here is from genome assembly GCF_052040795.2 of Danio rerio. Lineage (NCBI taxonomy): Eukaryota > Metazoa > Chordata > Actinopteri > Cypriniformes > Danionidae > Danio > Danio rerio. Next base: position 45,397,522 of record NC_141033.1, on the reverse strand, counting down.
ATTTAATTCCAATTTAGACTGCAATTTTAAATTGTAATACTTGTCTTTGCTACATCATTACAATATTCATTGTACATTCAGTAAACAAGTAGAGATATCTTTTAAAGTTTATGTAAATGATCAGTCCTCGCATGAACCATCTAAATTCAAAATAAAAAATGAAAAGTGTTTATTCTCAGCAAAGCAAATTACAGTCAAGCTGGAAAAGCACACGTCTTCTGTTAGTCCCTGTAGACCCAGTAGCAGGCCACATACTCCAAAAAAAATAAAATAAAATTTGTACATTGCAACAAAATGAAATGAGCAAGCCGCATATTATAATGTTTTGGTTAGCATGGCAATCCCTCGTGTGGAATTTGAGCAACAACCTTGGCAGTGAATTGCATTTCGAGAGAAACAGAAGAGACACAGAAAAAAAGAGGAAGAGAAAGAGAGAGCGAGGGATAGAGAAATAGTCGCATTTGTTTTCATTTGGCGTCTTGCAGTTTCCTGGGTGATATAATAAAAGAGTTCCCCGGCGTCATATAGCAGCACAAACCTTCTCTCGATCCACCGTGTAGCTGAACATTCTGCCACTGATGGAAAAGTGCTGTCACATGGGCACAATACCTGCTTCTGCTGCTCGGAAACCCATACATCCGACATATAATCACATGCTGATGCTATTTTACAAACGGATGTATGGAATAACACGATGAATACTTAATGAATTTCACAAATATTAAAGAGGACCTATTGTGCCCCTTTTTACAAGATGTGAAATAAGTCTCTGATGTCCCCAGAGTGTGTTTGTGAAGTTTAAGCTCAAAATACAACACAAATAATTCTGTATTACTCTTTGAAACTGCCCCTTTTAAGATTTGGGCCAAATAGTGTCGTTTTGGTGACTGTAACTTTGAAATCAAATGAGATTGTGCTCTTTTGAAAAGAGGGTGGAGCTATAAACGTCTACACGTCACCATAGGGGCGGATTCAAAACTCTAATGGTGGATGGCTGCTTCTCACTCAGGGCTGTTTAGGCAAACCATATATGATTAATGACAGATCAATCTTCAATTTTTTTCTTGTTTAAGGACGCTTAGGAGCATTATCGCCACCTACTGAATTTCACTAACATGGTGATCAAGATCGTAGACTGTGAAGAGTATAGGGTTTCCAATTTTAGTCATTATTTCATTATCGTAACAATCATTTTACTTACAAGAAAGGTCTAATCCTTTGGAAGCGAAGATGGGCAAGAATCAAGAATCATCATTCATCTATAAGCTATATCACCACATGGGCTCAGGGCTATTTTGGCAAACCTTTGTAAAGTAGCACAATACATACACTGTGCAAAACTGTACTGTGCCAAAAGGAAGCCCTATGTAAACAGTGAGCCCAGAGAAGTCAACGGCACTTCTGAAAAGAGGCATCTGGGATTGATCACCACACAGTGGAAATGTGTATTGTGATCAGTTGAATCAGTATTTCAGGTATTTTTTGGGGAGAAATAGATGCAGTGTGCGCCAGACCAAAGAAGAAAAGCACCATCCAGACTGTTAAATAAGTACTTTAAACCAACAGCAAGCGTCGTTTGTTTTGAGTATTTATTTATTAAACCCTGTGCATGTAAAACATTTAGGTTTCCTAGAAAAGATTACAGATTATGTGCATCGTTTTTTATTTAACACCTAAAGAGTGCAGTGTGTTAGTATGCTATTTAAACCGTTGCCAAAAGCAGTTAGCAGTGCAACACAAACATTTATTGACCTGGAGTCAAATCAGAACAGGACCCTAACATCACTGTTTAAACACCTGCCATCATTAATAATGTATATGAATGCGTATGCAAGTTACGTCATTACAATATATAGTGTACTGCACATCTCAAAACAGATCGTTCTCTTTTGACCCTTCTTAAAAATATCCAATCACACAAAAACCCTAAAAGCCTTTAAAAGTAAATAGAAACAAACTGAAGTACTTGATGCAGATGATAAGCAGATCCTAATAAAAGCAAGGCCACAAACATAATATTGCAATACAAGACAAAAAGACTAAAGAAACCAAAAAAAAAACAACAACCTCTAGGCCAAAAATAGTACACCAATTCTCCACTTTCTGTTGTAAAACCACTCATGTCTGGCAAAGGAAATTGAAAAAAAAGGAATGTAATTCATTTTCGAGATGCTTTCAAGCGGTAAATTGGTTGATTACAGTTTGAGAGCCTTGTTTTTAAAGTATCAAGCAAAAAATGAAAAGAGCTTCCAATCAATAAAAAGGTTACTTGCCCACAGGGGTGGCGTGTGTGTGAACCAACTCAGCGAAAATGTTTGTATTATTATTGAAACTTACTGTAATTTTACTAATGAGAAACCCAGTGGGCCCTGTGGTCTAGAGTTCACAGATTGTGGCACTATTAATGGAGAAACTGCCCCATCTGTGTCTTACACTAAACAGCTCCAGCCCAGCGAGGACTCAGGCATTTTACATTCCCATATTGGTGCTAATTTCATATGCTATATACACCACCCACTGTCTTTCTTCTTTAAAGTTACCACTAAAGTAATCTACATTAAGTCTTTAATGTGAAAACATTTCCTTCCATCTCAGCTTAATATGCAAACTATAAGATTTGGTAATCTGCCTGTCACATTGCCAACTAGTTGTAATTCTGTACGCATCCGGATGCAGGTACTGTGACATGAAACACAATGTACACTTCAGTAAACAAACAGAGTAAATGAGCCCAAATGTGCAGACGGAATTAGGAGGTTTTCAACCTTGTAATGTCATGTGAGTGCAGTTGGTGGGAGTTTGACACTGATCTCAATGGACTCGCAATGAACTGCAGTACATACTACATGGCATACATGTAGACTGAGGGGACGTTCGCTAAGAATCACTTGCTCCCATTGACAATGTCGTTTATTTGTATGTGCAATTCATTTATTCATTCATTTTCTTTCAGCTTTGTCGCTTTATTCATTAGGGGTCGCCACGACGGAATGAACCGCTAACTTACCCAGCATATGTTTCACACAGCGGATGCCCTTCCAGCTGCAATTCAGTACTGGGAAACACCCACATACTCATTCACACGCATGCACTACGCCAATTTAGTTTGTTCAATTCACCTATAGAGCATGTCTTTGGACTGTGGGGGAAACAGGAGCACCCGGAGGAAACCCACACCAACACGGGGAGAACACACATGTGTGGTTTTAGGGACCAAATCAAAATGAATTATGCAAATCAGAAAATTGAGCAAATATTAGGTCTGCACGATACTGGAAATAAATACATCACCATATTTAGTTTTTCTGCGGTATACATTGAGATATGAATATAATTTCACAAAAGATGACCTAAATAACTCTACTTGGAAAGAATTCATACATCAGCATAAAACAATTTGCAAGCATAGATTAATACAATAAAACAAAAATGTCTAAGAGCATTTAAGAAGATAAGTTCAACATTTATTAAATAACCTTGTATTGCTTCATGTATAAATAATTAAATATAATTTAATCTTTGTTTAATCTCTAAACTTTAGATTTTCTTGATGTAAATTTACTTGATATCTTAGTCACGGCGACTTAAAACACATCCAAATGAAAATCTTTTACTCTATTAGTGATAAACTATGCGATGTAGGGCTGTACGATATTGGGAAAAATGTAGATTGCGATATTTAAACTTTAGGCCATTCATATTGTGATTTTTCTCAAGATAGCTTAATGACTTTGGATTGATTAGGATGATTTTGTAGAGGATTGCAAAAAACAAGTTACAAGCGAAGATAAATAGAGCAAATATACAAATGATAAATGTACAATAAAACTGTATATTCTTCATTGTGCAAATAATTAAATTCAATACTATTTGTTAAAGTTATAAATCTTTGCCTTGTGTCCAAATGCTTTAAACTTGCTTAAGATGTTTAGGCCCAATCACAATTATACCTCTTACCCCTTCCTCTTACCCCTATCCCTCATTTTGCACTTTCACGTGAAGGGGTAGGGGTGTACCAATTCTATTTAGCTTGAAGGCATATGGATTTTTCAGGACCACACTCGAAACCAAGGGGTAAGAAACTTTCCCAGAATACACCATCTACAACAGCATCACGGCTGCACAAGGAAGTCAGGAGATGCACAAATTAGTATTTTTTGTCATTATTAGGAACTTTTGCAACAAACAAGCATGTTTAGAACATTCATAACAGCATTTGTGTTGTACTGTCATGCTTAAAAAAAATTAATACAATTTAAAAAACGCTCAATTTCACCATCTATAATCCCTTATAATAATAACCCCTGTAGCAGTCTCACAGCATTCTGACACTCGAATAGCCCGTCATAAAAGTCTGAATGAGCTTTTTACAGTCACTGGTGTACGATTAATGCTGTTTTTGTGTGATTTCATAAATGAATATTGCCACGGTGTAAATGCACAGTACAGTTATGATCTTATTACTACATTATATCCTTAGGATAACGTGATATATGCCTTCAGTGATTTCCTGAAAATAAATACCAAGAAATAACACAACTGGAATAACTAAAGCAGTTGTGATCGTCTGATCTCATATGAAGCATGAGATCATGATGACGTGTGCAGGTGCTGTAGTGCTGTCCCAATTCTTAGGGGTAAATTTTGAAGCCCTTCTCCTTCCCACTCAGTTTCAAGAGCTAAGGGGAAGGGGTAGGGGTACAAAAGTAGAATTGGGACTGGGCCGTAAACGGACATTAAAAACACAAGCAAACGATTTTAAAAATTACAAAATTCTCATGTGTTATAAAATGGTGTACCTGGTCAACTATAATCCAGACTCCACAGCATGTCCTGCGATGTGACTATTGTTTCACACATTGCGATATCAATGCTGTAATGATATATTGTGCAGCCCTAATGTGATGACTCCACAAATGACGTTCTGAAATGTGGTTCCAGGTCATTATAATTATAAATCAACATAGCAGATCCTGCAATATGGCTATTGCAGATTCGCATATTGCGCTATCGATGCTGAAACGATATATTGTGCAGCCCTAGCAAATGATATCACAATTGGCGCTGTTTGTGCAATGTGATTATAATTTGCACTGGTCAATTGACTTCTACAGTCTCAGTACACATACCTGTTTCACGGCACACACCTACACACAAAATCGATTGGTCTTTAATTACAGCTGCCATGATCACTAGAAAATGCACTCAAACATCTTTTTTCTTTTAACTGCCTACTTAACCTAATTGCTCAGAAAACCAAAATTCATTCAATCATTCATTTTCCTTTAGCTTAGTCCCTTAATTTATCAGGGGTCGCCACAGCGGAATAAACCACCAACTATTCCAGCATATGTTTTACGCAGTGGATGCCCTTCCAGCCGCAACCCAGGACTGGGAAAGACCCATACACTCTCGCATTCACACACACACTCATACACTAAGGCCAATTTAGTTTATTCAATTCACCTGTACAGCATATCTTTGTACTGTGGGGGAAACCGGAGCACCCGGAGAAAACCTGCAACCTGAGAACATGCAAACACCACACAGAAAGGCCAACTGACCCAGCCGGGGTTCAAATCAGTGACCTTCTTCCTGTGAGGCGACAGTGCTAAATACTGAGCAACTGCGCCGCCCTATAAACAAAATTAAGTGTCCTTATGTTCTGGAATTCAGCATGTTTTGGTATTAAATATTATCCCAAATAAATATGGCTATTTATGAAAGAATTGCTTAAAAATGAAAACCTCATTATCTGACTTTAAAGCTCTAAAGTTTAAAGTCAAAACGATTTCTAAAATACTTTTAGAAAGAAGTCTGAAGGCTGCATTTATTTGCATACTAAAAACAAAATATTAATATTTTGAAACATTATAATTCACTAAAAAATGATTTGATTCAAAATGCCATGTGAATTCCTGTGTTTTTATTCCTACAAGAACCTCTAAAAGGACGTTTTAGACTGATGAATGATACTAGGGTGAAAAAAATTATGGAAGTGCTTTAACAAAAAAACAAGCCTCGTATTTCCACTTTTAAATGGCCAGATTTTCAAAGCAACCACTAACAACTTTATTAACATGCTTTAGCATTTTTTCAGCACCATCTAATACAAACACTTATCTGAATTGAGATTGACATTCAATTGAAATTCCTGTTGTGCCCTGCAACAACAATCAAAAAGTGTCTGCATGAATTATTATGACCTGTATCTATGCAGGATGACTTTCCACAACACCATGTGGATTATCGGCACATAACTGGGAGTTTAATCAGACATTAATCACAATTAGACATACAATAAAAACCTTGATAACCCAACAAAGCCATCTGCTGACTGTAATACGACTACTACATCAATTAACAGCATAAACAAAACTATCAAGTAAAATAGATTATAATTCTTGATGAAATCGGTTAGCGGCTGTTTTCGCTGTAAATGTATAGAATGTCACTTTGAGCTCTTTCAAAGCCAGTAGATTAAAAACTTATCCATTTGTATCGGTTCTTTACAATGGTTTCAAGTAAAATTATGTGTGACAGGACTTCACCTAAGAGCTTACAACACTTCAATTTGTTCTCCTCACTGTGAGCTTTACAGAGTTACTGGTTCCACATAAGTGACCAACCTCTCGTGATCTTATTATCCTGCTGTCTGCGCAGGCTAATTATTTTGTGTGTCCTTTTTCCCACAATATAATAGGATATTTCTTCTCATTCACTTCTAATGATCAGTAGCAGAGGGTTGAATTAAGCAGCTGTGGCCACAGGCAAAGTGCTGCAGGCAATAGTTGTGCATTGAGTATGGTTACTCTGCAAATGTGATATAACACTTCTATAAACAAGAGGTTAATATTGAGCAACTTGCTTTTTAGAAATAATATGTCATCCGCCGGGTGAAAACATCCATGTCTGATTGCTTAGAAATGTCCCTAAGCAGACTGGCTGTGCTGCTAACATGCACTTTTGTAATGTCGTTAAGCCAGAAACGTGATTAAGCTGGAGGTCATGCAAAATACTGTGATTATGGTAATGTGATTGTGCTCATAATTAACAATGGCAGTAAAATAATGTGTTCTGCTGTTTTAACCAGAACACACGGTTATGTGTGCAGTTACACTTTTTAGTGTGGCAGAAAACAACTTTTACACTTAAATCATGGTCTGAAAAACATTACATATAATTTAAACAACAATTACATATCATTCATACTACAGTTTAAAGGTGTGAGAACAAATAGCTGTATATAGCATTAGGCATAAACTTGATCAAAACAATTTTAAATTTAATTTAATGTATTCTGAAAATAATGATAGCCGTTTCCAGAAAATTAAGCAACACCACTGGTTTCAATTTTGATGATAAATTTTAAATCAACAAGAGCATTTGGCATATTATAATGATTTCTGAAGGATCATGTGACACTGATGCTTAAAATATTCAGCTTTACAATCACAGTTAACAATATTTTAAAATATATTTAAAAAGATATTGTAACGATAATTTAAAAACTGTTTAAAAAAGAAATGCTAAGAATGAGATATATTTATTTCTTAAATATCTTACATCAAATTATTGAAAGGTGTTGTTTAGGGTATTTACAATGAAAATCGCTGCAGGAACTGAAAAACATTTTACATTTTAAACCAATTAAAAAAATAAATAAATAAACGAATGTTAAAAACATACATTTTAGCATAAAAAATACTTGAACAAACAAATTGCATTATACTGTTCTGTATTTTTTATTTAGTGCCATGTCAGCAACCAAGGCTATCTTCATGGCAGGAATTTTTCAACAATAAATATACAATTTAAAAATTAACAAACAAAATAAAACATAAATTCAATAAGATTTTTTGTGTTAATACATGATAAAAATTCTAAAATCTTTTCTTGTTTCACTTTGTCAAAAATGTTCTTCAAAGAGTTCATTTCATAAAAAGTCCTTCTGGAATCAGTAAAAGCAGGACAGTCCAGTAAAATATGTTTTACAGTAAGATGAGTTTTGCAGCACAAACACTGAGTAGGGTTTTCACCTTGGAGCAAAAAACCATGTGTAATTCTCGTATGCCCAATACGACATCTGGTAAAAACTACTTGATCAAATCGATTCTTAAAATGTCTTAAAATTCTGTGTAAAACTTCAGGTTGGATTTCATGTAGTTTATTGTTTAATTGCATTATAAATATTTATTTTGTTTGGTTGTTTGTTTGTGTGTGTGTGTGTGTGTAATGGTGAATTACAACATGCATTTGAGGGCCATTTTGATGTTATAAAGGGTTAGCTTACCCAAAAAATGAAAATTCTGTTACTCACTACTCATGCTTTTGTCGTTTCAATGGCCTGAAACCATCGTTCAATTTGCTCAACATAAATGAAGATATTTTAGATGAAATCTCTGAGCTCTCTGATCCTCAATTTGCAGAAATGGTTTCAATATGTTCAGAAAGTCCAGAAAAGAAACTAAGCATGGGACGATAACAGTTTTCAAGGTATACCGCTGTTTGGGAAAAGTCAAGGTTTTAAAACCGCCAAACTTTTCAGTAATACCGTTGTTGTTGTTGTTGTTGTTGTTGTTGTTGTTGTTGTTGTTGTTGTTGTTGTTGTTGTTGTTGTTGTTTTAGGACGACAGTACCTCCAGCAGAAAAGATGTACAAAAATTCAGTTTTAAATAAAGAAATTTAAAAAAGGTTTTTTGAAATGAATGAAGACACCCAAAGTCATTGATTCATTTTATTATTTAGCCTGACAGGTTTACTGCTCCAAAATATTTTAAATGTTTAAATTAATAAAGTATATTGTGTTCAAAGGGGGGAAAAAATTAGTTTTTTTTACCCAGACATTTAAAAAGAATATATTTTAGAGCATTAATCACAATACCGTGAAACTGTGGTATTTTTATCCAAGGTTATCATAAAATCTAAATCTTATACCGGCCCGTGCCTAAAAGAAACCAAAACCATTGTCAAAACATAGTTCAACTGTAGTAATATGAAGTTCCAAGAACACTTTTGTGACAAAAACTGTGAAAACAACTTTGTTTGCCTTCATCTTCTCTCGGGCATTAGGTCAGGGTGCATGTTTACTGCAGGCAGTATGATGTACTGTATTGCCGTCAGAAGCGCACAAGCATCCTATAAGTTGACCCTAGTAAACATACCCTAATCCTGGACTTTGAATGTCTCTGGACCAGTGCTGTACATGGAGAGTCAGAGAGCTTTCATATAAAATATCTTATTTTGTTTCACCGAAAGTTAAACAAAGGTCTCAGGGCTTTATAACAATATGAGGGTGAGTCATAACTGACAACATTTTCATTTTTGCATGAACTAACCCTTTAACCAAATTATTTGGGATCTGAAGATACTGTTTGTTGCTTGTCTTTTCTCTTCCTCCTCTACAGTAATTCTGCATCTTACCGACTCTTGCAGCATTATTTTCAAAACTGTAGTGTAAACACCTGCTGAAATACTGTGGCTTCATGACCTTTTAAAAAACACAACCTTCTTCCAGTACACACAGACATGTTTGTCAGATCTGCGGTACCTGGCCTCCCTCATTTTGCACAAAAGTTTACGCTTACGGCTTTGCACGACAAACACAGTGAGTTTCCCTGACAGAAACAAATTCAGTTCTGCCATGCTTTCAAACCCAATCATGAACGCTACACCTCATCCATCTGCACGTGCACACCTGTGCCAGAGTGGAAGAAATGCGATTACAGCTTGTACATGCGATTAAACTCCATATATTTGACTGTGATTATGCTTACTGTAATTATGATGCTTAAATCACATTACTATAATCACAGCATTCTGTGTACATGAGCTTAATCTCATTACATGTAGACTTAGCCAGTAAGTGCGTGCTGCATTTAGGAGTTCGACAATGTGTGTTGGGGCTGAACAATATATCGCCTGAGCATTGATATCGCAATGTGTGTATTTGCAATAGTCACATCGCAGGATTAGATTAATTATTAAAAATTAAAAGATACTTTGTTTTGATTATTTATATA
>NC_141033.1:45130000-45170000 GCF_052040795.2 Danio rerio | reverse complement strand
TAAAGAGCAATACATATGTTTATTTATTTAGATTTATGTGCAAACAAAATCAAAACACACCTCTGTAAAACATAATGTGACCTATCTTTCAAGGCGGCAAAACAGCGAGATTCGGAAAGTTTTCATCTTCTGATGTATTATTTGAGCCCTCTTACTACAGCCGCCTGCTCTCGTCTACGTTGCAGTCAAGGCGAGGCGCACCTGAAATGAGCCTAGTGACAACTCTGTGGATAGGGATGATTAGGAGGCCATGATGGGTAAGGGACGATAGAGGGAATTTTGCCAGGACACCGGGGTTACACCCCTACTCTTTACGAGAAGTGCCATGGGATTTTAAATGACCACAGAGAGTCAGGACCTCAGGTTAATCCCTCATCCGAAAGACGGCACCCACTGACAGTATAGTGTGCCCTTCACTATACTGGGGCATACAGGACACAGGTTGAGCGCCCCTGCTGGCCTCACTAACACCACTTCCAACAGCAACCTAGTTTTCCTAAGTGGTCTCCCATCCAGGTGCTGACCAGACTCAGCCCTGCTTAGCTTCAGTAACCGGTCTTGGGCTGCAGGGTGATATGGCTGTGGCATGTGGCACGTTAAAGTATGTGTTGGCTAATTGATTTTCTTACTTTGTGTTGCAGCTTCATGTGGTCTTTTGAGAAGATACATCGCTGTCTAGCTCATCTGTTTCTGGGACAGCTTGTGTCCACCTTTGATGAAGAGTTTCGGATTCTGTTTGCCCATTCGGAGCCACTGGATGTTGAAAATGTTTTGGCCAATATGCCACACTACAGTAATGAACCTGAAAACTACTACAGCACAGAGAAGACCGCCATGTTTAACAGACAATATCCAACTGTAGGCATGGACTGGCCTGAATGTACTCCAGCTGTTCACATGAATGTGGGTCCCAAGATGTTACCCTATAGAAGTGAATCCATGCACAGTGCACCAGTGGCAATGCCTGCTCCCCAACAATATAGAGGAGATCATCAATTCATAGAGCATGGAAGGCCAAATAGAGGACCAACTGAAATGGTTGGATACAAAAGGCATAGCTATGGAAATCTCCCTGATTTTGAATATATGTCCCCTCAAAACCATCCAATGAGAGGAAATCAGTACATGGAGGAAGCAATGTCCCATGGTGGTCACTTTGCAAGAGAGCCACATATTTACCAGGGAACTGGATTACAAACTAGTTATGACATGTATGGGAAGTTTAGAGGCCAAGGCCACCATGTTGATCCGTTATCAGGCTCTGGCTATCCTCCTGAGGTAGATGAAGCTGAACCAACTGGAGGTTATGATCATGTTCAAAGATATCTCCAGTCTCACTCTGAAATGGAGGAAGGTTATGCTCCAAAACATCTATTGCCACCTGTGCAGTCTGGCCTTAAGAGACATAGCATGGGATATTCTTATAAATGTCAGACCTCCCCAACTCAACCGAACCAGCCAGAACAGAAACGTTTCTTAAACGTAAACCGCAAACCACAGGATCTGAGTCAAAAGCAAGGCATGCGGGATTGGAGGATTAGCTCATACCTTAGTACATGTGAGGATGCTGGAGATTTGGATGTTACTGAACTTGAAGGATCAAGTGATGAGGTTCCATGTTTTACACAGGAAGTTCCTTGTGGCCCTATACGTCCTGAAATTAGACCAGGAAATCGAGAGTTAAACAGGATACCTTCACTAAGGGAAAATCTGATACCTGTGCAGATACAGAATGATTCTGTTGTACCGGTTAGTTCAGTTAACCATCTGACAGACTTATCACAAATCAATTTCAAATCAACACCAACATCGACCTCAGAGTCTTCTTGCACCACTGAGGGTGACAAAGCAGAGGAGATGCAGAATAGAGAACCCAAAGAGACTAACCGGATTAGTGAAGAGTTCCTCAAGAGAAAACCCAGCAGACCTGTTCAGAGGAGTTCCAGACTGAGACACTCGTTGATATTCAGTTCAAATTTAGAGTTGAATACACAAGAAGAGATGAAAGATACAGCAGGAGAAATAGATGGGGATGAAGCTTCAAAACTGTCAGCTCGTGTGTCACATATTTTGGATAAGAGGAGGACTGGTTCTCCATTTCAGCCATTTCAGTGGAGCAATTTTACTAAGTCAGCCACATTTGATAACTCTGCCACAGAGTCTGCAGAACCTGAGGATGAACTAAGCAAAACAAGTGAAAAATCGGATTTGGAAAACCCACAAAATCTTCAAAAGAAACCAATAGAGGGTGCTCAGGAAGAAAAAGACCTGCCTCAAACCACAGTCCTTGAAGGAAATAGCAAAAGGATGGAATCTCCATCAAATGCATTGCAAAAATCATCATCTCTCATAGATATGAATGACCCGGACTGTAGACTGAGATATTTCAAAGAGTTGGCAGCCAAACGCAAACTTTCAGCAGCAAAGTCTTCTCAGAACAATCCAGTGAAAGCCACCCAAAAATTTGCTCTATCAGAGAAACCTGCAAGTAATGACACAGATAAAAAAGCTGTTTTCAAAACTCCAGACACTTCACTTAAATCAAAAACGACAGCTGTTGCAGCAGAAATCAAAGAGACATATAAAGATCCCAAATGTGAAGAATCAGGTAAAGACATTCTTCAAAGAGCTACAGATGCAGAAAAAATTAGATTTAAGAAAAAACTTGCAGAAGAGTCTGGTTCAACTTGCTCTGGCTCAAAAAAATTTTTCCAAGAAATCAGAGATTCAGCTCTAAAACCTGTTGAAGAGGCTAAAACGGTGTCTACAGTTAAAAATCAAACCACTTCCTCTCAAAATCAAGTGAGTTCTGTTGCATTCAATCCTGCCTCAACACATTCTGCCCCCACTCAGCATCACATAGACAAAGAAACAAAACCCTGTCATGGTGTTCTGGAAGAGGGTGGTCTGCCTGTAAAGTTACCACAGACAAAATCAATGTCACCAATAAGCACCACTCCAAATAAGGACTGTCTATCTGCAAATGACTCCCAAACTCTTGAACAGAGCTCACTCTGTATTTCTAGCACATGCTCAAATAATGTATCTCTGGATTCTAGCTCAGCATCAAACCTTGCAATTGCAGATAACTGCATACCCTCAAAATCTGACCACAGAGTTACAAGTCCTTTCACAGTACTTTCTACAACTGAAGTTAGTTCTGCCCAAGACGTCGCTTTAACAAATGTAGGCTCCGCTCAAAGCCTAAATGATACTGAATTAAATAAAAACACTTCTCAACAACATATTTCAAAGCAAACTCATCTCGTAATTATAGAAGATGAACCTTTCCAAAAATCTATATCATTAAAAACAGACTCCTCCCAACCCCCACTTGCCCTTAAGCCTACTGCATTGAGTGAAGGCTCAACTAAGCTCACTATTTCTACAGAAATTAAAACCTCACAAAATGTCCCCATCACAACAAAAACAACTGACTCTGTACAGCATCCAGCATCAGAAAAGGGTGAATTATCACTAACCTCCTCTACAATTAAAACATCTTCTCAACAGCCAGTGACAGAGGAGTACTCTTTTCAATCTCCTGCTAAAACTGGGACTGAGGCACAAAGTAAAACCACCAAACCAACCACTGCAGTGGGGACAGATACCTCTGCAGTGAGAACCAGCAATAAACCATCTCAACATTGCACTGCTTCTGACTCTGCTGTACTATGGAAAAACTCTTCTGAACAACCCACCTCAGGTGAGATGGACTCTATTGAGTCTTCCACTTCAGAATTTCCCCTACAACACACTGCAAAAGAAAGTGAACTTTCTCTGGATCCTACCACAGCAGATACAAAATCTTCCATACAGCAAAATCCATCTGCTGCAGCCTCTTCACAACATCTGAATGCAACTGAGACAGACTCGTCTCAAAACCCCACTGCATCAATCACAGACTCTTCCCAGCAACCCACTGCAACAGCCACAGACTCTTTTCAGCACTCCACTGCCAGTTCCAGCCAGTCCACTGCAAAAGTCACAGAATCTTCTCAGAACTCTACTGTAACAGGGACAGATTCCTCCCAGCAACCATCTTCAACTGAGGCAGATCCTGCACAGCTGCCTATTGTAGCAGAAGTAGACTCTTCCCAACAGATTCTGCATGCTGCAACAGAAACAGACCAATCCCAGCAGTATACTGCACCAATCACAGACTCCTCTAAGCAGCTCACTGCCGAGGTCACAAAGTCTTTCCAGCAGCCTCCTCCAAAAGACGCATATGCTTTACAGGAGGCTGCTTCAAAAGTGGTAGACTCTTCCCAGAAGCCTGCTGAAACAGAAGTAGACAATACCCTGAAATTCACAACACCATACACAGTTTCTTCCCAGAAGCCCAGTGCAACACAGAATGTTTCTTCAGTTCTGTCCGTTGCAACTGAGATTGACTCATTCCATCAGCCTGCTGCAAGAGAGACAGACTGCTTCCAGCCTCCCAGTCCAACAGAGGCCCACTCTTCCCAGCAACCCTCTATGACTGAAACAGACTCTCTCCAGAAACCCCCTGAAACAGTCACAGATTCTTGCCAGCACCCTGCTCCGCCAGGGACAAACACTTCTCCGCAACCTGCTTCATCTGAGAGAGACTCTTCAGAGCAACTGTCTGTCACTGCTGGAGTGGTAAAACAAACCACTCCAACATTCACAGACACGTCCCAGCAGACACCTAAATCAGAGACATACTTTTCCCAGAAAACACTTCCAATAGACAGAGACAACTTCCAGCACCCCACTGCAAAGCAGATGCAGTCCACACAGCAACATACTGCACAAGACAGCGACTCCTCCCATCAGTCCACTCCTGTAGAAGCAGACTCTTCCCAGCAACCCACTATAATAGAAGCAAGCTCTACACAGCAGACTACTTTAATTGAAGCAAACTCTTCCCCGCAGACCATTGCAACTGAAACAGACTCTTCCCAACAGACCACTATCATAAAAGCAAACTTTTCGCAGCAGACCACTGCAACTGAAACAGATTCTTCCCAACAGACCACTGTAATAGAAGCAGACTCTTCCCAGCAGACCACTCTAATAGATGCAAGCTCTACACAGCAGACCACTTTAATTGAAGCAAACTCTTCCCCGCAGACCATTGCAACTGAAACAGACTCTTCCCAACAGACCACTGTAATGGAAGCAAACCTTTTCCAGCAGACCACTGCAACTGAAACAGACTCTTCCCAACAGACCACTGTAATAGAAGCAGACTCTTCCCAGCAGCCTACTTTAATAGAAGCAGACTCCAAGCAACCCACTGCAACTGAAACAAAGTCTTCCCATCAGTCCACTCCAGTAGAAGTAGAGTCTCCCCAATACCCCAGTGCAACAGATACATACTCTTCCCAGCAGACCACTGCAACTGAAACAAAGTCTTTCCATCAGTCTGCTCCAGTAGAACCAGACTCTTCCCAGCCGACCACTGCAATGGAGACAAGCTCTTCCCAGCAGATTACTCTAGTAGAATTAGACGCTTCCCAGCAGACCACTGCAATGGAGACAAGCTCTTCCCAGCAGACCACTCTAGTAGAAGCAGATTCTTCCCAGCAGTTCACTGCAACAGAGACAGGTTTTTCCCAGCAGACCACTCCAATAGAAGCAGACTCTATTTCAGAAGAAATAGGCTTGTCTGAAAGATCCACTGCAACAGAAACCGACTCTACCCAGCAGACCAATCTAATACAAACAAACCCTTCCCAGCAGACTACTGCAACAGAAACAGTCTCTTTCCAACAGACCTCTCTAACCGATATAGACTCTTTACAGCAGACCATTCTAATAAATACAGACTCTCCCCAACAGACCTCTCTAACCGATACAGACTCTTTCCAGCAGACCATTTTAACAGAAGCAAACTCTTCCCTGAAGCCGACTGCCACTACCACAGACTCCTTCCAGCAGCCTGTAGCAGTAGAGGTTGACCAAACCATGCAGCTCAATGTAACAGAACAAGTATCTTTTCAAAATATTTCTAAAATTGGAGAAAATACTTCCAAACATCCTATTGAAACAGAAAACAATTCCCATCAAATCATCACTGCAACAAGTTCTGACTGTGCAGATGAGAAAAAAGACATTATTGTATCTAAAGACTTGAGCAAAGTATTACCCATTTCACTTGTCAGTACTGGTGACGTGGATGTGAGCTCTACCCAGCCTCAAGTTTTACCAGAGCCTTGCCTTTCCTCAACTGAAATTACATCAAATCAAGATAGCACAGAAATCCAAGCTAACATATCATCAAATTCTATGGAATCTAGCTGTCCAAATGACCCAAAACCTGAGAAAACAGATGAATGCCAGAAGAATGAATCCATTACAGTACAACCACAGAAGAATGACACCTCGGCTATAGTTCCAGGGAATGAGATACCTCACACAGAGGTTTCTACAGTCATAGGCCCTAATAAGGTTGATGAAATAAAACAAATGTCTTTAGAAAAAGAAAACTCTGTCTCTGACATTTCAGAAGTGTCAGAAAAGTCCAATTTGTCTGTACCTCATGATTCAGAAAATAAGTCTACTGTTGCAGACAGTCCAAAATTGATTTTGTCTGCCCATCAGTCATCTACAGCGAATGTTATCTCATGCAGCAACCTTAGAGATGACACTAAAGTTCTTTTAGAGCAAATTTCAGCAAAGAACCAAAGCAGATCCACCCAGTCCAAACAGACTCTTTCTTCACCCAATGAAGCTAAAGAGGGTGAGGTTAAATCTGCATATAAACCACTCTCAAAATATTCGGGGAGGCCCTGGTCCGAAAAGGCTACAGCAGAAGAACGGGAGATGTTGCTACAGAGGATGGATCAAATGCGGAAAGAGAGGAAGGTCTACAGCCGTTTTGAGGTATGTAGTGGGATTTATGTAAATTGAAAATTTCTAGTTTTATTTTACCAGATTGTGTAAGGGTGCATGTACTTTGTTTCAAGTAGGTTAATTGTTTGAATTTGATGTTTTCACAGGCTTCATGAATTTTACTTTTTGGAAAAGTGACTGCAGGAGTAGACTGTAAAAAGGAAACAATATTTCCTAATTTTGCTCTTTCCTCCAATCTTACCTCATAACTATGAACCTGCACAAGCTTGGGATAAAGTGTCTCGTAATGTCTGATTATACAAAGAGTGCTGCCTATGCTGAGATAGTGAAAATCCCTGAAAGACTTACAAGGCTAAGCAGATGAACTGTGTGCCAAAAGAAACAGGAACACAACCCTTACCAGATGGAATAAGCTTTCGATCGGGCAGGATATTACTTATTGTGTATGTATATAGCTGTGAAACACATTTCTGAATCTTTCGTAATTATCAGGATATCTGTCCAGAAATTGGGAGTTGGTAGATATATGGTAAATAAAGTGTTGTTTACCAAACAAAGAGGTACAGTAACTAAAAAGTGAACTTGCTGGTTACAAAGCATGTGAGCAATGCAACCCAGGCTCATTCTGGTTACGCACCCCACTATACAATTCTGGAGAGAGCGAAATACGTCCCAGGAGCTACATTTTTTGCAGTTTTTGTTTTCGCGAATCCACCAGAGGTCGCTGTGTATGCTTTTTCACATTTTAAATTTGCTATTCAGATCAGTGCTATTTACGCCTGCTGTTCTCACATAAATCCACTAGAGGCCGCTGTCAACTGACTGTTCACTGACTGAATGTCTGATCGACTGACCCATTCTTCCCCTACCCTAAACCCAACCAAAGTTTTAACCGCAGTGTTTAAAAAAGCAGTCCAGAACAAGGAAAGCTCTCACCTGATTTTTACACATTTTAAGATTCTCACCCTGTTATTTACTTGTTTATTTGATTTTTTAGCTTTTGTTTTTGTCTTACCTGTTTTCTGGAACCGTTCTTTACCGAACTCGAACCCCGTTTTTCACGGTCAACTCTGATCTGCGTCTCAAGTCCATACATGTCGAGCTACTGGACAAACTGTTAACAAAGGGAAAGCCGTCCATACGGAGATAAGCAATCAGCTTGTAAGCGAGACAAGGAACAGCATTATACCTCCCCATAGCTTTGTAATAAAGATAAAATGCAGACATATGTAGCTCTGCCGATCTCCAGAAACATATATATAGGGCTATGTTTTCAGAATGAGCCTATGTTGGAGCAATGTGGACCGGTGGTGAATATGTGAAACTGCGAGGAGCAAGAAGCAAATTGTTTTGGAATTCTTGAAGACCATATAATGTTCCAGCATGCTAACAAGTTATTTCTTCAGTGTCAATATAGCTACAATAGAAACTTATCTCTAAAAATGATACTTTTTTATTATTAAATGTAATTATTTTTTGCCCAAGTGTTTGTAATATTTTTAAAGAACTAATAGCGGATCAGATCTGGGCACACTTTTTTTTTTGTGTAGTCAACTTAAAGCAATGAGAGAACAGCAGAAAATATGGAACACACGAAGAATGACTAGAGGAAGCTTTGGACAAGGAAAGGGAAATGAATCAATCACAAATGCAGAAAACAGGAAAGAACGTTCCTCTAGATGTTTATCCATCAGTAGTTTGTTATATATATATATATATAT
Organism: Danio rerio; assembly: GCF_052040795.2. NCBI lineage: Eukaryota > Metazoa > Chordata > Actinopteri > Cypriniformes > Danionidae > Danio > Danio rerio. The sequence continues at coordinate 45,161,457 of NC_141033.1, read as the reverse complement.
ATATATATAGATAGATAGATGGATGGATGGATGGATGGATGGATGGATGGATGGATGGATGGATGGATGGATGGATGGATGGATAGATAGATAGATAGATAGATAGATAGATAGATAGATAGATAGATAGATAGATAGATAGATAGATAGATAGATAGATAGATAGATAGATAGATAGATAGATAGATATACACACAGTATATGTATATATGTACATGCAATAGAATGTGTAGCAAAAAATGCCTTTTTGGGGATTTTGTTTTTGCTGTGTTTAATGAAATGTGCAATATTGTGAATAGTGGGATGATGTACTGATGTTGATTTATTTAAAATTGTGCAATGTAAAGTTGTTAAACAATAGTTAATATAGTGAGACCATATCTGTTGATGGTTCCATTATTTACCTGTGTTGAAATGCCTGTTACATGTTGCCATCCATTTTCTAAAGATTGTAAATCTAAATCATGTTAAAGTAATACGAGGTCTGTTACACTGACACGAAAATAAAACTGAAAGAACAAGTTTAAAATATCAAAATCTGCATTGTGTGTTATGGGAAAGAGATTTACAGTGAGAAACCTGTTTAAAATGTGTACTTATTTTATTTGGTATCATTATGGATATTTACACTGCCTGACATAAATCTTGTCTCCTATCCAAGTTTTAGGATCAACAAATAACTTGACTTCATTCATTCATTTTCTCCTCGGCTTAGTCCCTTTATTAATCCGGGGTCGCCACAGCAGAATGAACCGTCAACTTATCCAGCTAATTTTTTTACCCTTCCAGCTGCAACCCGTCTATGGGAAACATCCACACACACACACTCATACACTACGGACAATTTAGCCTACCCAATACACCTCTACCACATGTCTTTGGACTCTGGGGGAAATTGGAGCACCCGGAGGAAACCCACGCGAAGGCAGGAAGAACATGCAAACTCCACACAGAAACGCCAACTAAGTCGAGGTTCGAACCAGCGACCTTCTTGCTGTGAGGCGACAACACTACCTACTGCGCCACTGCCTCGCCTAAATAACTTGACTTCTAGTTGATCATTTGGTATCAGAAGTGGCTCATATGAAAGCCAAAGGCCTCTAGATTACGCTTATTTTACAAAATAAGATATGATTATGCCTTGATTCTTAATTATTTAATTAGGACAGTAAGGTCTGACTTTGCTTAGACAAAAGTCTTGTCACTTAACATAAATAATGTACTGTATAGAATATAAAGTCATGCTGCAGTTGAAAAAGAATTAATATTTTGTATGACTCCCATGAGCTTGGAGGACTGCATCTATACATCGCTGAAATAACTGATTAATAAAGTCATCTTTGCAGGACTCCCAGAGTTCATCAAGATTCTTAGGATTCATCTTCAATGCCTCCCTCTTCATCTTACCCCAGACATGCTCAATAATGTTCATGTCTATAGTGACTAGACTAGCCAATTCTGGAGCACCTTGACCTTCTTTCCTTTCAGGAACTTTGATGTGGAGGCTGAAGTATGAGGAGGAGCGCTATCCTGATGAAAAATTTGCCCTCTCCTGTGGTTTGTAAGGTAATGGGCAGCACAAATGTCTTGATACCTCAGGCTGTTGATGTTGCCATCCACTCTGCAGATCTCTCGCACACCCTCAATACTGAATGTAACCCCAAACCATGATTTTTTTCTTCACCAAACTTGACTGATTTCTGTCAAAATCTTCAGGTTCCTTTAGATCTTCAGCAGTATTTGATTATTTAGAAGCAGCTCAACAGATGATTCATCGTAAAATTCTACCTTCTGCCTCTTTTCCAAATAATCAACTAGAAGTCAAGTTCTTATTTGTTGCTCTTACAACTGGGAACAACGACAAGACTTTTGTCAGGTAGTGTATATAACAAAAACCTGTCATTAATTACTCCATTCCAAAAATGAATAAAGATAAAAGTTTTTGTTTATTTGTTTGTGTTTAAAGACAAAATAGTTTATTTTTATTTCATCAAAACTACTTGGGACCAGTTTTATTATGCAACCTGTTGCTTTTTATTGTATGTGGAAAAAAAATAGTTCAAACACACTAAATCATGACAGAAGTGTTATCTTTAAGTCAATTATTCTTATAATGGTTGCTTTCCTTTGGTAGTTACGTGCTTTTGAGTGTGCTTACCTAACTATGTGACGTGATCTTTAATTAGCTTGTGCTGCAAAAAATGAAAAGTATGCAGTTAAGCCTAAATTCATCTTTGCCAAACCAAATTACAGAACACACTTTTTTTTTTAGTCCGTGATATGTAATCCTGTGTTACAAAATGATGTATATGTGACGTCACTTGAAAAAACACAGAGCTCTTTGTGTGGATTTGTACTTTTGTAATGGCATGTCAAATTCACTCGTCAGTTTAGGCTAATCTCTCAATATAAGCTTTTCTTTTTTCTTAAATCAGCATTAGTTCCACTGGCTTGTCCCAAAGTCTCCCACAGCAGATATAAGTGCAGATCTCAATAATGAAACTGGTATTTCAGCAACAGACTTTGACTGCAAGCATGGCTGGTGTAATGAAGACATTTTGCCACATAGCTGCTTTCAGCTGGTATGCCTTTATAATTCAGTGTATTTATGCGAAGGATGTTTCAGATCTGCCTTCTGGGATTTTTGTTTACGGCGGACCCTGGAAATACCTCACGTTTTTAAACCTAGTAAGATGCTGTCCATGTTTTTGTTCTGTTTTCGTGCTGAAAAAGACTTGCTTTGTAAACTGTGGTTTGTCAGGTCTTACAGATGGTGTTTTTTGGACTGGCGTCTGTGAATGACCTTCAGCCTGTGGGGAAAGGCTCAAAGATGTCTCTTCTCTGCCTCTGCAAGGACTTGCTCTTTTCGGTCTTTGTGTTTCCAGTGGGAATGGTGAGTGAGGGTATTTACTGTAATTAATTGTACTGTATTTAATTGTTTGATTTTTATTTGATTTGATTTTGAGGTCATTTATGGTGAGGTTGTGACATTTTAAGTTTATGTGTCTGTACAAGTGATGAATCTCAAGTGTGTTGAGGATCATTCCTTTGAGGATTTAACTTTCCTACATTGTACATGTGGCATGCTCTTGAAAATCTTTCAAACACTCTTAAAATAGATTTTAAATTAAGTTTTTAAGCTGAATCAAATTAACTTTATGAGTCCATTGAACTTATATTGTCTTAAACTGACTTAAACGGTTTGCTTAGCTTTTAAAATGAGGTTGGAACATGATTAACTTAGTTTAATAAGTTACAATGAACTAAAAACATATGTTGTCATGACTAATTGATCATATACTTTTTAATAGTGTTCTAAGTTCTTTTTGATATAGTGTGAAAAGCATTATAATAAATTTAATAACCATATACACTCACCGGCCACTTTATTAGGTACACCTTTCTAATACCGGCTTGGACACTCTTTTGCCTTCAGCCTTAATCTTTCGTGGCAAGGTACTGGAAATATTCCTCAGAGATTTTGGTCCATATTGACATGATAGCATCACACAGTTGCTGCAGATTTGTCAGCTGCACATCCATGATGCGAATCTCCCGTTCCACCACATCCCAAATGTGCTCTATTGGATTGAGATCTGGTGACTGTGGACGCCATTTGATTACAGTGAACTCATTGTCATGTTCAAGAAACCCGTCTGAGATGATTCGCACTCTGTAACATGCAGAGTTATATAGCTGGAAGTACCCATCAGGAGATGGGTACACTGTGGTCATAAAGGGATGGACATGGTCGGCAACACTGTAGGTAGGCTGTGTTGTTGACACGATGCTCAATTGGTACTAATGGGCCCAAAGTGTACCAAGAAAATATCCCCCACACCATTACACCACCATCACCAGCCTGAACCGCTGATACAAGGCAGGATGGATCCATGCTTTCATGTTGTTGAGGCTAAATTCTGACTCTACCATCCGAATGTCGCAGCAGAAATCGAGTCTCATCAGACCTGACAACGTTTTCCAATCTTCTGTTGTGTAATTTTGGTGAGCCTGTGCGAATTGTTGTCTCAGTTCCCTGTTCTTAGGTGACAGGAGTGGCATGTACATGTGGCATGTTCTTGAATATCTTTCAAACACCCTAAAATAGGTTTAATGTGGGTTACCATCCTGGATTTCAAAATCAACATTTCAGTAAAAATTCGATTTCAATATTTAGCATTTTAATAACTTTAACAACCCTATATATATATATATATATATATATATATATATATATATATAGATAGATAGATAGATAGATAGATAGATAGATAGATAGATAGATAGATAGATAGATAGATAGATAGATAGATAGATAGATAATATTTGTATTTATTATTATCATTATTATATTATAATTATATACATAATGATATAATTGTGCATGGGTGCAACACTGTATGCAAAGAAAAAGATAGAAACAGGGTCAGTAGAAATAAAAATCATCAGTAGAAATTTTAATAAATTGATAGAAATTAGAAATAACCAAAATGAACTAAATTGTAAGAATATGTGTAGTTCCAGTGTGTGCAAGCCTACAAAGTGTTTTGCGGGAGAACAGAATAAAATAATGTGAAATTAATGCGATTGAAAATATACATAATAACAATGTCATGAATTAAAAGAATGAGAACCTGCTAAAAATGCATTCATTACTCACTGATACGTGCCTATGTGTTGCACAATGTTTAGTTTCAACAGAATGGGTTAAAGGGCAATGGCGTTTTTAAATAATGATATTACGCCATCTACAGGTTATTACTGGTAATAACATAATTTTAAAGAATTGATGAATATCGTGTCGTCTTCAGTCTTTAAATAACAGACTGTTGTTGTTGTTGTTTTTTTGTCTTAAGTTTGTAGTTCTGCTGTTTTGGCTGATTTTCGCCTATGACCGACAGCTGGTCTATCCTGCTTCAATAGACAACTTCTTCCCTCCATGGCTGAATCATGCTATGGTTTGTACTCTATACATGGTAGTTTTTTTTATGTCAATAAAATGATCAAAGAGATGGATTTTTGGGGATCTTTATGCAAAACCAGTCACATTGTACATGTTTGATTCACAGCACACAGTTGTACTGCCAATCTTGTTTGGTGAGATCCTGCTGGAGCCTCATGTCTTCCCCAAAACTAAAAATGGTTTAGCGGCTTTAGGAGTGGTTGGTCTCGCTTATTTAGGATGGTGAGTATGATTTGTGCTCCGCTGTAGTCTTTGTAGTGTCTATATATGACTGAGCTAGTTATTCATGTATTGAATGATTTAAATAAATAATAATTATTATTCATTATTGTTTTGTGAACAGACCAAAAAACAACGTAACTAATTCTTGAGCAATAAATTGTATGAAAGTAATACAAAAACACACATATAATGTATTTATACAATTTGTTTTAATGTAAGAAAAATTCAGGAGACAGGTAAAAAAAAAGAAATATAGTCTTCTTACTTACTCACAGGGCCATTTTAGATTAACGTTGTTATTTAGCCCCACCATGTTTGTGTTTCACAACATCTAGTTTTTATGTGGGGGGTGATTTGTTAACCCAATGCTCAACCCCCAACCTGGAGGACCAGAACATACACACATACACTACTGAAAATTTAGCTTACCAAACTCACCTTTTTATTCTACTCATTTGGACTGTGGGGGAAACCGGAGCACCCAGAGGAAACCGCATGCAAACACGGGGAGAGCATGCAAACTTTACACAGAAATGCTTACTGACCCAGCCGGTGTCACGTTTGATTGCAAGAAAACAGACCCAGTTGCAGCAATGAACAATACAAAGGGGTTTATTGACAGAATAAGGCACAAGTAGACACACAGGGGGATGATAAGGTCCAAACGGTAGGAGCAACAAGACAAGAAAGCCAGTGGTAGAGACAAGATACTACTAAAATGAACAGCCAGCCAGGAGTAGGAGCAACAGTGGTCAAAACCAGATCTAGATCCTGGAGCAGGCCACCTAAACTCCAGACTGTCAGACCAGGGAGGTCAGGACACTGTAAAATTATAAGACACAAGACAGGACAACAAACAGACAGTGATAATATAAAATAAGATAAACTAAAACTGAAATAAAATAAAATCTAAATACTAGTAGACAGAAAGACAGACTTTAGCAATCTGATAAAGCAAAACTGAAATAAAGACTTCTAGAATCTTAAAGAGTAATTAAACAAACGAACAACTACTAATAATTATCTACTAAGAAGACTAGGACTGACAGAAAAACGGAACAATGTCTCTAAGGGTAAAAGTAAAATAAAGATTAGAACACAAAATTAAGTAAACACTAGAAAAAAAATGAAAGAAAGTAATAGCTACAAACAAACAATAAATAGACAAGCGATCTAGAACAGGCAAGACCAAAAGCTTAGTACAGATGCAAGGCAAGGATACAAGACAAGCTCACATGGAACGAACCAGCAAAGAAATGAGAACACACAGCGCATTATATAGAACAAAGCACACGAGAGACAGGTGAAAACTATCAGGATAACAAGGTAAATAAATAAGAGGGCGGGGTAACTGAAAGCAAGAAGGAAAGACAAGAGGACCACATGGCCAACACAAGTTAAGACTTAGCAATGTAAATATGCACAGGACAAACAAGCAAACATTAAACACTGACAGGACAGACAAGACTGTCAGGTCAGGACCATGACAGCCGGGGCTCGAACCAGCGACCTTCTTGCTGTGAGGCTACAGCGATACCCACTGTGCCACTGTGTCGCCACATGCAAATTTAAAACATTTATATAAATTAAATACAATACAGTTACAAAGAACAACAGTAATCATTAACAATAGTTTTTATTCGTTATAATTGTTTTGTGAACAGACCACAAAAACAATGTAACTAATTTTGCACAATAGGTACATTTAAATTAATTATATATATTTATATTTTAATAAATATTTATTTTTTTTTACAATTTATTTTAATGTAAGAAGTTGTGGAAAAATAAAACATACAAAATCTAAACATACATATATATTAATTTAATACAATACATTTGAAAAGAGGGCGACACAGTGGGGCAGTAGGTAGTGCTGTCGTCTCACATCAAGAAGGTTGCTGGGTCGATGGGTTGAGCCTCGGCTCAGTTAGCGTTTCTGTGTGGAGTTTGCATGTTCTCCTTGCATTCACGTGGGTTTCCTCCAAGTGCTCCGGTTTCCCCCACAGTCCAAAGACATGCAATTCAGGTGAATTGGGTAGGCTAAATTGTCCTTCAAGAGTTCGCCCTTAGCTGATGATTGATTATGGAGCGTGTTTGGCATGCTGTCCCGCAAGAGAGCCCTGAGCTCGTGAGAAACTTCACGCAGTGTATGGGTGTGTTTTTGTGAATGAGTGTGTGTGGATGTTTCCCAGAGATGGGTTGTGGCTGGAAGGGCATCCACTGCATAAAAACGTGCTGGATAAGTTGGCGGTTCATTCCGCTGTGGTGACCCCAGACTAATAAAGTTACTTAGCCGAAAAGAAAATGAATGAATGAATAAACATTGAAAAAGATTTGTACAATTTTATAAGTTTTAAAACAGTTTATTTGTTGGCTGTCTTTATAGTGGCTTAAAGTCAGAATGTTGTTAATGTTGGTTCATGATTTTCCTGATAAAAATTCCCTGTTATAAAGTTTATTTTAAGGTGTCCTTATTGCAGAGCAACTATTTATTTAACTGCTGAGTAATATTAATTAATTACATGCTACTCTATAGTAAGGGATAGGATGAGGGTTAGGTTTTGGGTTAGTTGATAAATTACAATGATAAAGTAATGGACACAGATGTCACAAAGGAAATATTAAATCAGATCATTTAGAGGAGAAATAAATATAAATTAGCGTTTAAATGAACACTGCAAGCTAAAATTAGAAGTGATACATTATTTGTTTATTTTGAGTAAGAGCTTTTCCTTTTTCCAGTTAATATTTTCTATTAGAAATCCTCCCATAAAATCATAATGAAAATATGCATTCACTTCTGAATCTAGCATATCACAAATAATCTTTTTATTTTTGCTGAAAACATTTTATTTTTCCATATTTTCACTCTGAGAGAAGAAACTCTGAACAAAACAAGTTGCCATGCTAGAAGAGCCTTTTCATTGAATTTGGAAAGTTTTATAAGGAGCTTAAAAGGGGAAAATTTAACAAGAACCTGAGGAGGACATGCCAAAATAGAGTGAATTAATTCTTTGTTTTACCCAATTCACATTGAAGGACAGTATTATTAATGACAAAAACATCTAACTTCTCAAAACATGTAAAAACCTACTAGTTATAAAAGCTTGAGTTCTGCATCTAATGACTGATTCACAACTGGTGATGCGTATATATATTATTCTACAATTGAAAATCCTCGTTTTCATGCCCTAAACATTGTAAAGTTTTATAAAATAATTTCGAGAGGAGCACATGATATTCAATTCAATTCAATTCAGCTTTATTTGTATAGCGCTTTTACAATGTAGATTGTGTCAAAGCAGCTTCACATAAATGGTCATAGTAACTGGAACAGTGTAGTTCAGTTTTTAGTGTTTAAGTTCAGTTCAGTTCAGTTTAGCTCAGTTCAGTGTGATTTAATCATTACTGAGAGTTCAAACACTGAAGAGCCAATTCATCGATGCGTAGCTCTACCAATCCTGAACCATGCGAGGCAGTGGCGACAGCGGAGAGGGAAAAAAAACTTCACCTGATGGGAGTGAAGAAAAAAAACCTTGAGGGAACCAGACTCAGTTGGGCACAACCATTTTAATTTCTCCGCTGGCCAAAAGTCTTGTGCAGAGCTTCATCTGCCGTGGTTAGGCAGGAAGATGGCCTCAGCGAAGACTCGTCTGTGATTGAGCATGGCTGAATTCTCATCCATATTCAGTGATAATCCAATCAGATTGAAGCAAGCATACATTAAATAGACCGAAGTTTTAAAAGAATCCCTACTTCCACCCCATCCCCTCCTTTTCCTCACTTTATATATTCCACCCTCTTTATATGCTTATTGACCAAGCTGGGCTCAGGGTTCTCTCCCGAGACAGTTAGTTACATACTATAAACCACAAACAAAACTACTTCAGCTGGAAAAAACAACAGTAATTAAGCACATATATTGTTCTATACATTAAAAGTTCATAATGTTCAGTTAATTTAATAGATGATGAATACCTGAAATATAATGGCTACACTTAAATATCATAATGTTTGCAAAATCAAAAATACTTATAAGAAGAGCATTTGCTGTACAATAAGTAAGACTTGAATAAAGCCTATGCATTGTTAGTATTAAGTTTTTTATGGATATAAAAAAACATCTAATGTGCCCTTATTTTATGGTAAATTAATAATTATTACTAGTGTGTTTATGCTTAATTGAGATTAGACATAATTTTGCACAAGCTTATTATCAGTTCATCAAGGATTTTGAGTTCAGTGGTCCTTGAGATAAAAAAAAAGAAAATATTAAATTTTTGTTAACACTTTCATTGAAGGTGATGGTTAAACATGTCTTAAGTATGAATTATGCATAATTACTTATAGCTAACCCTAAACCTTTAACCCGCATTCTTACCTCAACCATATAGTAAGCACATGCACTTAATTAATATTACTCCATTGTCAAAGGAATTACACTTTAAATATGTCAACGTAAAGCCAAGTGTAACCAGATTTTGCCATAGTTTTTTGATCAAAGTGTTACAAACTCTAAACCTGATATGGCTCCACAATACATGCTAGACCTGTAACAATAATAATAATAATAAATTAAATTAAATATGACACCTTTAGGTTTAATGAGGAGCCTAGAGACTCATCTTCTATTCTACAAAATAAAAGAACAAAGACCATTGACCAGGAATAATGTAAAGTTCAATTCATTTGATAAATTTAGGTTTAAAGGAGAACATAAATATCTTCACGTACCCATAAATACAACCCAGGCTCATTCTGAAACTGTACCCCTATATACAATTCTGGAGAGCGCCAAATACATCCTAGGAGGTATGTTCTTTTTTGCAGTTTTTGTTTTCGTGAATCCACCAGAGGCCGCTGTGTACGTTTTTTCATATCTCAAATTTCTCTTGCGAGTGCTATTCGCGCCTGCTTTTCTCAGACTGACTGACTGAACCACCCTTCTCCTTCCCTTAAACCTAACCGACAGTATTTTAAAAGCACAGATTGACCCAAGCACCCACTTCCCTAAACCCAACCAGCCGTTTTAAAAAGCAATCAAGAAAAAAACTTCTGTTTTTGTCTTACCCGTTTTCTGAAACTGTTCTGGACTTAAACCTCTATCATTGTGGCCAACTCCGCTCCATATATATATATATATATATATATATATATATATATAATAAAAAATGTCTCAGCAAAATTCTGATTTATACTCAACGAATGAAAAATTTCAGAGCGCTTTAGTAAAGTATTGCACCTTTCTTCTGCTTCAGGGTGATCTGGGTGTATTGTACTGTGGGAATCTGGGTTTATCCTTTACTGGGGCTCTTCAGCCACTCAGGATTGGCCATCTTCTTCTTCCTTAACATGCTTGTTGTATCACTGCTGTTTTTATTGGGAAAAGCCTTGAACTATAAGGTTTGGGGTGAGTCTTATTTTCATAATAATCAAAATAATGTGTATCTTTTGACAAATCTGAGAATCTGCTTTATATAAATGCTTCCTGATGCCAAAAATGACCTATTTTTATTTCCTTTTACTCTCACAGGGAAAAAACATCTGAAATTTACAAGCTCACGATGAGTCAGACGGAAGTGCTTTAGACAACAAACTTGACATCTGTTTTACTGTAAGTGTCTTCAGGTGAATGTCTGATGTGAATATCTGATGTGAACCAGTTTCAGGTGATCTGAAAAATGCATTTTAAACACTGTAAAAAATGCTGGGTCACACACAATCGATATGTGTTGGGACAACAGGAATAGGAATTAATTTATCTTTATAATTTTTAAGTTGTTCCAAAAAAAAACTCAAGAATTGTGTTGTTTCAGCTGATTTTAAAAAAGTAGTTTGAACAAACAGCAAACATCAATATATATATATATATATATATATATATATATATATATATATATATATATATATATATATATATATATATATATATAAAACATGTTATTTATACACCTTTTTTGTATATTCTTTTCAGAAACCATTTCACTTCTGCTATTGTAAATCTACATTGTGCATCTTTATAATTGATAATAAAACGTACTTATTTAATACCATCAAAACGTGTTATCTTTTTAATCTGTTTCATATTTTTCTGCTAATAATGTCTATTGTACATTTTTTTACCATGATTTACAGAAGACTCGCACTTAAAAGTTATTTATTATAACACTATTGTTATATTTGTTAAATTGTTAACCCCCAAAGGTTGACAACATTAAAATACCCCCAAATTACTGATTACCTGCCATTTTACATTTTTCATACTTTGCCAGAATCCTTCAGTCCACAAGGTTTTACTATTTGTCACACTGTAAAAATGTTAAGCAAAAAGTATATGTGTGAATGAGTGTGTATGGATGTTTCCCAGTGATGGGTTGCAGCTGGAAGGGCATCTGCTGCGTAAAACATGTGCTGGATAAGATGGCGGTTCATTCCACTGTGGCAACCCCTGATTAATTAAGGGACTAAGCCGAAAAGAAAATAAATGAATAAACAACAACGACAATAAATAAATAAATGAATGAAACACAATTCTTATTACCTTTTGCTTTTTCTTGTTCACTCAACTTTTGAAAACATCAGCTGCACTGACCTATAATTATTTGTCAGTAATACAAAACACATTAAGCTAACATAAGATTATTAGTTTTCTGACTACTCTGTAACAAAACTTTTTAAGTTGTGCCAACTGAAAATTTTTTTGTCTGCAGAACTGAAATTGAAAGTTAAGTGAACAAAAAAAACTATTATGCTGAAAAACATGTTGAAGACATCAGCTGCACTGACCTAAATGTCTTAATCTGAGTGAACAAAAAAACGTTTGGAAATTAGTACTAAATAATACATTATCAAACCAAACTAACATAGTTCAATTGATAAAAAAATAAAACTAAAGCAGAGACAAACGTTATCTAAACATTTATTAGACACAGAATTAGAAAGGCAAAACAACAATAACAGTAAGCAAGCCAAGGATAAAAAACATGGCAGGACAAACAAGGGAAAATGCTTTGTAATGCTTCACAGGGAAAAACAAGACTCGGCAAAGAGTCTGTGTGAATGAGGAAACAAAGTAAAAACATTTCAACTATTTTCAAGTTGTATTTTTTTTAAAGTTCAGAAAGTTGTGTTAATATATTTAAAAATATTAAAAGTATTAATTTGTACATAAAAATGTAAAGCTAAATGGAGATGGGATGTTTTTCCATGTATTTATTTATTTATTTATTTATATAGTTGATGTCAGAATTATTAGCCCCCTTTGAATTTAGTTTTTCTTTTTTAAATATTTCCCAAATGATGCTTAACAGAGCAAAGAAACTGTGATAATATTTTTTCTTCTGGAGAAAGTCTTATTTGTTTTATTTTGGCTTGAACAAAAGCAGTTTTTGGTTTTTTAAAAACCATTTAAGGTTAAAACTATTAGCCCCCTTAAGCAATTTTATTTCCGATAGTCTACAGAACAAACCTTTGTTATACAATAACTTGCCTAATTACTCTAACCTGCCTAGTTAACCTAATTAGCCTAGTTAAGCCTTTAAATGTCGCTTTAAAAAGTGTCTCGAAAATATCTAGTAAATTATGTACTGTCATCATAGCAAAGATAAAATAAATCAGTTATTAGAAATGAGTTATTAAAACAATTATGTTTAGAAATGTGTTGAAAAAAAATCTTCTCTCTGTTAAACAGAAATTGGGGACAAAAATAAACAGGGGGGCGAATAACTCTGACTTCAACTGTATATATATATATATATATATATATATATATATATATATATATATATATATATATATATATATATATAAATTACTGATCTTTTTTCCTTACAGTTTTTTTCTTCTATTTACATTTTATATTATAAATATATTCATATATTTACAGTCAAGCCCGAAATTATTCATACATTATTATTCAAATTCTGACAAAGTTTTTGTTCAAATGTAAATATTATTTTTTTTCCCACAGTGATGCCTCATGTACATTGTCCTACTATTATTTGGGAGAAGCCTGTGCCATTTGCAGTCAAAACAAATCTTGTTGATTGAATAAAAGTAACTTAAAGTCACCTTTAGCGTACTCTTTTGTACCTTTAAGGTATACTATGAGGTACACTGTTACACATTTATACTTTTTTAGGTATTGCTATTTCCCTTTAAGTACCTGTTAGGAATAAAAACGTAAGTAGGTTTCTTTTTGGAAAGGTACCGCACCAGTGACTGATTTTGTATTTTAATTTCTGTGATATACAATTTAACGATCTTTCTCTTTCTTTAGCTGACCATTAAACTGAATGAGTGCAGGAGTGTTTGAATGCCCACTGGATGTGATGAGTGTTCACAGTGGATCATTTCAACTAACTCCAGAAAATATCTGTTGATCTTGCGAATCGATGAATAATTATCAGTCTTTTATATTCATTTCACTGGAGTCTTTCAGAACAGATCCAGATGTTCTTAGTAAAACATTTTGTGGTCATTCCAAGGACTTCCCCCTTCCTCTTAAATAAAGGTAAACCCCCGCTCTCGGGTTTCCCTCTCAGATAATCATCCTGCTGTCATTTCCTCCCTCAGGTTGAGCTTCCTCTCAGGTCTCTGTATTCTTTAATGTGGTGCAGGGTGTTTGGGTCTGCGTCCACCAGCCCAGCGGTCAGGAGCTTAATGATGAGGTAAACCTCCTGATCTTTCATTCTCTGCAGCAAAATAAAAGCACAATACAACACTTCAGTCTCACGCTCAGTCAGGAAAACTGGTATTTCCACATAGCCTGTAGCCTACCTTATTTTTGTAAAGCAAGTTTTTGTCTTGAGAGGCATTTCCGGCTTTGGTTTGAATCTGTGTTGGAGACGATGCAGTCAACAAACATATAAGACAGATTTCAGAAAGTCTTCATGTGATAGTTTATCCCAAAAAAAGTAAATTCACTCAACATTTACTCACCCTCAAGGGGTTTCTAAACAGGGTTTCTAAACATTGTGTTTTAAACAATGTTGTAACCAGCAGCTATTGACCTCCATGTAACTCAGGCTCATCAGAAATACATGCTGCAGCTACATTTAGGTGAAACCGTTCAATATACTCTCTGTTTGACTGCAGTTTCTATCAATAATATCCAGCTGCAGACCCACACATGTTTCAGTACACACAATGGGGTATATGCACACAGGCTTTTAATTTTAGTCAGCCAGACCCAGGGCTTTCGGTTAATTGTCATCCCATACAGAATCACCATGTTTAAAATCTCTTTAGAGTTTTTAAAGAAGACCTTCACTGCCTGGCTGAGATACGATATGAAGTGGGTATCAGACCATGCAAGAAGCACTGCATTAATATATCCTCCTGAGACCCCGCCCACTGACTTGTGTCCTCTGTCATCAATGTTCTTTGAATTTTTTTAGCTACTCTGTCAAGTCCTGTTGTACTGTTTAGAGGACATCCTGGGCTTTCTAGTGATAAGTCATTTGATTGACTGGCAAACCACTTCTTACACTGCATCCAAAATGGCCGACATACAAAAAAGCACATTTTTTGGGAAGGAGAGAGGCGTGTCAAATTGAGCTTTTTAAATGTTTTTTCACTATTATAATTACATACAGTTGAAGTCAGAATTATTAGCCCCCTTTGAATTTTTTTCTTCTTTTTAACATATTTTTCAAATGATGTTTAACAGAGTAAGGGAATTTTCTCAGTATGTCTGATAATATTTTTTCCTTCTGGAAAAAGTCTTATTTGTTTTATTTCAGCTAGAATAAAAGCAGTTTTTAGTTTTTTTAAACACCATTTTAGGGACAAAATTAATAGGCCCTTTAAGCAATATTTTTTCTTGATAGTCTACAGAACAAACCATCGTTATACAATGACTTGCCTAATTACCCGAACCTGCCTAGCTAATCTAAATAACCTATTAAGCCTTTAAATGTCACTTTAACCTGTATAGAAGTGCCTTGAAAAATATCTAGTCAAATATTATTTACTGTCATCATGGCAAAGATAAAATAAATCAGTTATTAGAAATGAGTTATTAAAACTGTTATGATTAGAAATCTGTTAAAGAAATCTCCTCGTTAAACTGAAATTGGGGAAAAAATAGACAAGAGGTCTATGGGGGGCTAATAATTCTGACTACTACTGTATATATTTGTTTATTAAAGTGTCAGGAACAAGACATTTAGCTTTTCAAGCTGTTAACTTGTTTGTGTTTCAAAATATCCTTTTTTAAATGTCCACTATTGACCATAATCTAAAATGAAGAAGTGCGCCTGTTTTCGCGATTGTTTTAGAACTTCCGATTCAGTCGCCTATGGGAGAAATGACTAGGAAAAAACGGTCAAACTACTTGCTCTATAAACAAATGTTTGCATGACTTTACAGACCAAGTAGAATAATAGAATTAGAAAATATCAGTTTGCAACATCAAACAGCACAACGAGCAGTTTTTAATGTCTAAAAATGAATGGAAGTGAATGAGACCAGAAGTCTCGAGCCAAAAAGATTCAAATAGCTGCGCCCACTCGTCTGCGAAGAATAAGGTAAATAGTGGACACCAGAACCATCTTAATTAATGACTGCATGTTGTAGGGACATCATTGAAGCAGAGAGGATTCTTTATAAGATAGTTGAGGGAGACTCTGATTTAGAGTCTGACAATCAGACAATTAGAGAATTAGAGACAATTAGAGAATGACAATCTGTTTTAAATCGCTTTTATGTTTGATTTGTTTTGGATAAACACTTTTATTTTTGAGTTCGGCTCTCTTTCAGACTAAACTCTTTCAGGAATTTCAATACAACAGGAAAAAAATGGCTTTTGTTTAGTTTTTGTTGCATTAATATTGGATTAATATCCCTTTACAGCCATATCCTGTACAGTTTTGTTGTCTGAGTGGCGGTCGTTTCGAACTAAAATGGTCCTGTGGTCCACTACAGTGGACATGCTGTAAAATTAAAATTAAAACAAAATGTAAAAACTCTAAATTGCAGAATTTCTTTTTAACCCAAAGGATGTAGGAAATCACAGAAAAAAAATTCTTTGAGTCTCAGGAGGAGGATATATTTTTCCATGTCATATCTAAGTTTACACCAGTATTCTCAATGGAGTTTCTGCACTAGCCTGCTGCTAATGACTGCACCTGTTTTTAAATGGTCTTTCGTCTCTTTTTCTGGTTTAACAACCAAATGGATGCTTAAGTCTATTAATTATATTTTAATTACATTACAACAACGCTGATGTAAAAGGAACCTTATGAAACTAAAAACAGTCACATAAAGCTTAAACCGGAGGTTCATGATTGGATGAAAAACACTAGCTGACATGCACTATAGGTGAATAGAGTAAGCTAAATTGTCCATATGTATGCTGGATAAGTTGGTGGTTTATTTTGCTGTGTGACGCCGGAATAATAAAGAGACTAAGCTGAAAAGAAAATAAATGAAGTCAGTGCCAGTAGCCTAGTGGTACTGTGCGCTGATACATAGCACCAACGTGCTCACGGCGACCCGAGTTTGATTCCCGGCTCGAGATCCTATGCCGATCCTTGCCCTCTCTCTGCTCGCAATGCTTTCCTGTCTGAATTCTCTACTGTCCTGTCATAATAAAGGTGAAAAACCCCTAAAAATAATTATTAAAAAAGAAAGAAAATGAATGAATGAATAAATAATTTTAAATACAAAAGGGTAAAAATAGTATGGACCTCAATTCTAAATATCTTGTTTTGTGTTTGACAGAAGAAAGAACCTCTAAAAGGTTTTGAACATAAGGTGAGTGAATGAGGACACAATTTAAATATTTTGGTTGAAATATCCCCAGACAAAACAATACTTCTTTGCCTGAAGATATGTGTGAAACTGCTTGAAAAGCTGGAGTGTGTCTTATATATACAGTTGAAGTCAGAATTATTAGCCCCCCTTTGATTTTTTTCTTCTTTTTTAAATATTTCCCAAATGATGTTTAACAGATTTATGAAATTCTCACAGTATGTCTGATAAGATTTTTTCTTTATTATCAAAATTATTAGCCCCTTTAGGCTATATATTTTTTCTTTAGTCTACAGAACAAAACATCATTATAACTTGCCTAATTACCCGATCCTGGTAAAACCATGCTGGAAAATGATGATGGCCACACAAAATATTGCCATTTCACATTTTCACTTAGGGGTGTACTCACTTTTGTTGCCAGGGGTTCAGCTATTATTGGCTGTATTTGTTGTTGTTTTTAGAGGACAATAAATTTACACTGCTATACACACTTTACACTGACTACTTTTTATTGTGTCAAAGAGTTATTTCTGCAGTGTTATCCTATGAAAAGTTATAAATAAATATTTGCAGAAGTAGGAGGGGTGTACTCACTTTTGTGACAAACTGTATGTATATATATATATATATATATATATATATATATATATATATATATATATATATATATATATATATATATATATATATATATATACAAACACACTCCATTCTTTGCTAAATAAAAACATAAATACTAAATGAAAGCAAAACTTCTCCACCTGCTTTTGTCATATTATTCTCTTATGATTTGTTTTGACAAATTCCAACATGAGATGTAATGCAAGATAATATACCAAATGACTTGTTACTGACTATTAAATCCAGATGAACCAGTTTTGGACATAATTAAACAGTTCCTCTCACCTGACTCAGGCCATGTGACATGCACTTGATGATGCCAACGAGCCCCAAAACAATCTGTCCAACACACCAATACCAACACTTTAATAATTATTAGAAATCTTTGCAAAAGTACAAAAAAAATAAAAAAAGTTATAAAATTCTGTCACTATACATTGCTCTGTATCTTTTAAATTCTTATTTTAGTAGGAAGCTATACATTATTATTTGTGCATATACATAGATTAGTCAGTACTGAAGCCAAATTTGGAGCTTATTAACAAAATAAAAACTAGTACACCCAAATTTATGTTATAGAATAATATTATTAATACAAATTTTAAAAAGAGTAAAAATCAAGAGGAGCAAAAAAAGGGGCAATTTTTATGCAATATTTTGCCTGAGATTAATTGTATTATCTTTTAATTTCAAAATATCTTTCTAAATATGACTAAAATATGAATCTAATCAATTTATCTCTTTAATAAATCTGTTTGCACCAAAATACATTCCCCATATTTACTGATAGATGGATTAAAATATTCATTTTCAAAATGGGGTGCACTTAATTATGCAGAGCCCTGTATATTATTGAAGCATTTTACATATTATAGTTTTAAGACAATCCAGTTTTTTTAGTGATTAAAAGTTTTGATACTTAAGTGAAATACAGTATAAAATACAGTATCTCTACAGAATCAAACTTTTAGCCTGTTAACAATCCCTTAAGCATTACGCTCACAACTGGGCTATAATTATATATATGTATATATATATATATATATATATATATATATATATATATATATATATATATATATATATATATATATATATATATATATATATATATATATATGAACCTGGTAGTTGAAGCCAACATTTCATTTTATATATTATTACCAACAGTTAAACCTCAAAGTTACTAAGATTAATATAAGACTAGGCCATTTAAGACTTTTAAAAGTACAAGTTTAATAGATTTTTATATACCCAAACATTAAAAACTGACTCAACATCATTAATTAAAGTCATAATGAAACAAACAAAAAATAAGTAAACTGATAAACTCACCCCCAAAATATACAGCATTGTGATTTCTCTCTCTCTGTGTGTGTGTTGTGAGCTCCTCTTGTGTGCTGCTCAGAGCTGTTTATAAGAAGAAGCTGAGGAACTGAGCCAGACGTACAGGTTTAGCAGCATATTAACACACTGACAGCTGAAAACTCACACAGTTCTGTCACAATGCTGGTTTATTGACGTTGTTTTAAGAACAATTAGACACCATGCAATTCTTTTAGCGTCTAAAAATGTTTATGAGAGGTCATAGCATGTCACAAGTGTCGTAGTTTTACATTCAAATAGGCTAAAACACTGAGAGGTGACGCACACAACAACATTCAAAGAAATCAACTTTTTTTTATCCTTTAGTTTTTGAGTTTATATGATCCTGTAGATTCTTCAGATCAGCAAATACAGCACTAAAGCACGTGAACACGGTTATTTTCTCTTAAAAATAAAAATTCTTAGTCTGACTAATACAATTTTTTAATGGTGTCAGACTGCATGGTTTACTTCTGAATAGAGCTTTTATGTTTAGGATTAATTTAATCATCACGTATGCAGTGCAAACAAGCGTTATGTTTTTTGTATTTTCCTTATTTCATCTGTGCAAACCGTGAGTTGCCAAGACTTTTATAGGGTATACTCCTGAGCATGGACTTTTAATTTGCCAGTAACCTGGGTTAAGCGCTTCCGGCGAACTGTATGCCAATGCAAAAACCGGCGCGTTTAAGGTCTGTTTTCTTTAAAACTCAGCGATCTTCACTAGCTGAGTGATACCCGATATAAAGTGGGTCTCAGATTGTACAAGAAGCACTGCATTAAATTACATTTTCCGCCGCTATGTCTTTATAATATGAGCATTTATTTTACCCCAGTACATTCAATGGAGCTTTTGCGCTAGCCTGCCGATTCTGACGGGCGCGTGCGAGTAAACGGGTTTTTATCTCGTTTTACGCTAGAGCAACAAAATAAATACCAGTTTAACGTTATTTAACTTAATGTATTTTAATGACATTACAACATCGAAGCTGTAAAAGGAACCGTATAAAATGGAAAAAAGTTCCCAATAACAGGTCACTGGAAGTTTAACACTATGGAAAAAACACTAGCTCGGCATATACCCTATTGCAGTATGTTGATGTACTTCCAACGGAAACTGAATATTGAGTAGGAGGCGGGGCTTTCATCCCCCATCCGCTTGTTAAGTGGTGACGTGTTTGTGACGTATGTAATACTGTTTCCAGGTCCAAACCGCCATTCATTTGAGTGGAGAAATCATTCGTTTATGATCACTTTTTATTCCTATCACACATTAAAGTTAATTTTATATAAAGTCATAGTGTACACAACAATCTCTGGGCTTGCTGCATAACAAATACCAAAAATGTTACAATTTATAAAAAAATTAATCACTTTGAGGCCATCGGATATTAGGCATGGACATATATACTGCGATCGTGATTTTCAAAAGCATTCAGTCACTTTGTAAACGTTTATTATTACAATTTCATGAGTCTCCCCATACAGTTGAATAGAGCGCTTGGACCCGGAAGCCGCTTCGCTTGACGTCACACTTAACAAGAGGATAGCAAACTAAGCGTAAGAGGGGCGTGGCTAATAATATTGTGGCTAAAACCATAGTCAAAAACTTTTTTAATGTTTTTTTTTATTTATTTATTCAACCTTTAAATAACAAACAGGGATTTTCAACTTCCATTGTCCAAGCCGTATATAATAAACAAAACAGTACAAAATAATAATAACATAAATAAACCCTAAATAATACAAAAGAAAATACATTACATTCAGGGGGGTCAGTCCATATAAGTGGACAAAAGTTTAGAGAGCTTTGAGGCACCTTTTGTTTTTACCTGTTTTATGGATTTGTATAAAATGTTATGGGCGAGGCAGTGGCGCAGTAGGTAGTGCTGTCACCTCACAGCAAGAAGGTCGCTGGTTAGAACCTCGGCTACGTTGTCGTTTCTGTGTGGAGTTTGCATGTTCTCCCTGTGTTTGCGTGGGTTTCCTCCGGGTGGGTTTCCTCCTGTGGGTTTCCCCCACAGTCCAAGGACATGCGGTACAGGTGAATTGGGTAGGCTAAATTGTCCATAGTCAATGTGTGTGTATGTGTGTGTATATGTATGTGTGTGTGTCTGGATGATTCCCAGAGATGGGTTGCGGCTGGAAGGGCATCCGCTGCGTAAAAAACCTGCTGGATAAGTTGGCGGTTCATTCCGCTGTGGCGACCGCAGATTAATAAAGGGACTAAGCCGACAAGAAAATGAATGAATGAATAAAATGTTGTGTGCAGTGAGCAGCATCTGCCTGGATGATGCGACGGCAGCCACAGGACAACGGCAGCAGTGCGCTCAAAACACACCAGCTATTGGTGGAGTTGAGACACAGTGATAGAGCCGATTGGGATGATCAGGAGGCCATAATCATAAGGGCCGGTTGAGGGACTTTGGTCAGGACACCAGGGTTACACCCCCTACTCTTTATGAGAAGTGCCATGGGGTTTTAAATGACCACAGAGAGTCAGGACCTCGGTTTAACATCTCATCTGGAAGACGATATATGCTTTTATAGATATTTTCATAAACAGTTTACAGTTTTTCTCAGTCGATTTGGTACATTTCTCAGATTTTAAATTTGCAAACAGTAAGTGCATTTATCAAAACAGCACATACAAATAGCAAAACAGCATAGAATACCTGCAAAAGCCAGTTTCTTACTTAAAATGGTTAGTTCATCTCTCAATGAACATGTCACTGCTGTCAGAATGAAAAGTCCCAGTGTCATTGTGTACAGATAAGACAGTCAAATTACTTATGTAGTTAGTATAACTCTGGAGGGGTGTTCTCGTGTAAACTGTGGCTAATTTATTTATTTTTTTGCTGTTTGTACTGTAATTAGTTGCCAGATCATGTCATTGTGATACAGAAAGGAAAAAACAGCACTAAAAAGGACAAAGAAAAAAACAGAACAAAAGTAGAAATGTGAACATAGGACAATCTCAGATACACCTCACCTTTATCAGACAAAGTCAAGATTGACCTGGGAGTAATTCACCTATTATAGATTTAGAAAAAAAGTCTAATGGAAATGTATAGAAAAGACGCATTATGACTAAATATCATGACAACTTGTTCAACTTCTTTTATATATATATATATATAACTTGACATTAACTTTTTTTCCCACCACCCACTGGTCATTTTCACAAGACAAAGTTTTGTTGTCTGAAACTGTATTTTATATACTTAAATTTGACTTTTGCATGCTAAAAGTACTTGAGTAAAAGACATTTTACTTGATCTGGGTCATTAAAATAACTCTGACTACCAATGTTATGATATAGGTAGCCTATACCTGCTGTAGTCAACCTAAAACTTACAGTAGTTTGACATAAAACCAAAACAATACCCATTCTTGTCTTAAGAAATTTTTATTAAGCAAATTTTATAAAATAACAGTAAGTTCATGACATGTTAAATATATAGTATAATCTGCTGGTTTTAACATACAGAATTATAATAAAAACAGTTATGTAACAACCATAACATTAACATTATGTCTTAGGACATCTTTGATTAACTTTTTATCACCTACACCAAATGTTGACTAATGAAGGTAAATTTATAACAACTATTTATTTGTTAGACTACTTAACAGTCAAACCATGTTGCATACAAAGGCATTCATCAGACTAATATGACAGTGTATTGCTGTAGAGGACAAATAAAACACGAGACAGATGTTTTGAAAGAGTATAGTTTATTTTGTTTGACCTGCAAACTTATCTAAACAAGATAAACTTTCAGAAAACAGCACGGAAACATTATAATGCGCACTCGTGAATATAACCCGCGGTTGTCTTGTCTTATCCGCGGTACATCTTCAATAGTCCTTTGCTCAACAACTCAGCTGAAAAACAAAGCAAAACATTACAACAGCCAGACATACAGTTAAAACATTTCAGTTACCATGGTTTCTATTTTAAACTAAAGTTTGAAACTATAGTTTAAAATAGAAGATGAGTGGGCCCCGCTGCTCCTACCCACCATAACCCTCGCAGCGGGGTCCCACTATCGGCCTCCCGTGTTTCCCTGAGGGTCCTTAGGGCTTGTTTTGTTCCCTGCCTAGGGCTCAAAAGCCGCCTTGCCCCAGGGAGTGCACGAGCTTACCGGCCGCCAGTCCGTGCCAGTGTTCACTGGAATGTTGCTCGGCGGCACATTTCGAGCAACAAACACGTAATATTCTTCGTGATATTGCATTTATGAATGCAAACCGCAAGGAACTACAGCACAGACGGGCCCGACTGAAGCTTCACGAAGCGGACTTCGTGAGATTTGCGTGGCTCCATTCGTACCATCGGTATAGAACTCACATTGATCGAGTACAAACAGCAACACCGAGCGAACTGACAACGCTGAGAGAACCGACGAGCTTTATAGGAATGCAGATGCAGATGATTACAATGCGACGTCACTGCTGTGAGTCTCGTTGTCATGGTGAGCGCTGAAGAGAGCACCCCATTGGAGCACACCGGCTCGGGAATCTCCGTCATGGCGTGTTGCGGTCGGCTGTGGACAAAAACAAATTAAATATATTGAATAAATATTATTACATTTTTGATGCTGTAAATTATTCTAGGATGTAGTAGAATATGGAGACAAACAAATATAATTAAAGACATTAGAAAAGAGAGTGAGCCCGGTTAGGACAACAACACACTGCTCTGACCAGTGAATGACTCTGAAAAACTCCTGATAAACTGGCCAAGTACGCCATCTAGCGGTCACATAACCTAATAGCATGTCACTTGCTACCCCACTACATCATGCCCGAACTCGGGGGGTCCAGCATTTGTCCTTTTAATTATTTTATGTGATTTTATATTATATATTATATTTATATTCAATATACAGGCCCGTAGCCAGCCTCATGAAAGCGTTGGTTCTAATGTGGACTTTTTTGCAGTTATACGCTGTAGCTTCTATTTAACTATTAGATTTAAATACTGCATTTTAGTGACTTAAGCAGTACTTTTTTTTGCTGGATTAACTAGTCAGCTGTCATCATAACCACTTTTTGATGTATTAAAATATTTCCTACGAATTTGCAATAAAGAAAAATTTAAAACAAAAAAAAAAAATTATTATTACATCATATATCATTAGGTAAAATAGCAATCTGGTAAAGTTTTAAAGTAAAAAAAAACTATACCCTACTGTCATTTATTATACAAAAAAACAAACTGGCCAGCACATTCAACTGTGATCTGGGATGCATTCCAGATGAAACTGGACAGGTCTTATCATTTTTAGACAAAATTAATATAAATAAAATAAATTTTGACCAAGAGAAAATTTGACCTGCGCTTGAAACACCTGTAGGTGCGCTTTTACAGCCAAAATCCTATTAAAAACAGGCTTACTATAAGCATTAAACAATGTGTTCCAAATGTTCAGGCCTGAAAGGGGTTCGTGTGGTTCAGAAGACCCACCCCTCACTGACAAAGGTCCAGAATTTGTCCCATATAGAAGTTCATTTGTCCTATATTTTGACTGCTATGCCATCATAAATAATGAAAATAATCCATCGAAAAAGGTTTTAAGACCAAATGGAATCCTCTGTCGGCTGTTGCTTCGACTATGATCTGATGTAAGAGAAGTCTTCTTTCACAACTGTATTGCTTTTAAACAGAGAAAACATTTTACAGGGAACTTTATTCTAAATTTGGACCTTATTTCTGAAATAAAAATGAGCAACAAAAAGGTGTGAAGCACCAGAAGCAGACCATGTTAAATTAATTTGAATACATTTTGGCTAATGTTGATATCCAGGAATTTTCAAATGTATTTTTTCTACCAAAGAGAACAGATAAATTCTGAAGAATTCATTGTTATTATTATTATTATTATTATTATTATTATTATTATTATTAATAATAATAATAATTATTACTATTAATAATTTATTATTATTATTATTATTATTATTATTATTATTATTATTATGTTTTAATTCTTTTTTAATGAAATGGCCAAATTGTGACCGAGGACAGTTGAATGTGCTGACCAGTTTTTTTTTTTTTTTTTTTTTTGCATAATAAATGACAGTAGGCTACAGTTTTTTTACTTTAAAACTTTAACAGATTGCATTTTTTTCCTAATGATAAATGATGTAATAAATTTGTATTTTAAAAATGAGTCTTGTTTAAATTTTTTATGCAATTTTTTAGGAAATATTTTAGTACATCAAAAAGTGTGGTTATGATGAGATCTGACTAGCTAATCCAGCAAAACAAAAAATCACTAAAATGCAGTATTTAAATCTCATAGTTAAATAGAAACTGAGGCGTATATCTGCAAAAAGGTCCACTTTTTGAGAAAAAAAGGACCACCATTTCACCAGGCTGGCCTACTATGATAACACCCAAAGCTAAAGATAAAAATGAAATGAACTGTATTTTATGATGTTCTGAGGAGTGAAACAGTTTTCAGGTACATCATTTGAATAATCAAATTTAATATAATGCTGCATTGTGTTTATTGTAAAGATGATTAAATTAAATTAATCGTTATTTCTTATGCATGAATGCTATTAAAATGCTCATACAGTACAAATGGTTTTGTTTTAGGACTGTTGGGCCCCATGGCTGGAACTGCTTCGGGCCCCAAATCACTAAACCCACCCCTGATTGTTTCAATATGTAAATATTTGGTCACCAATATTGACTTTAAACCTTAGAAATTATTTTGCAGGATGAACGTGATATATAATTTTAAGTGCACTTCTTAATCAAGCATCTTGAAGTTGATACTTGTCTTTTAGGATTTTCGACTGCTATTTATAGAGGATGACATTGATGCAAGTTTTATTATTAAATTGGTCGAATGCGAATGTGGAACAGCGACAAAAACAGTTTTATATTCAGCATATATGAATATTTATATATATTTTTACTGAAAAGAAGATGAATAAAACCCATGTTTCCGGACCATGTTTTTTTCTCCTACAGTGTACTTCCTTTTGCAAAGTGCCTTGCGATTGGCCGGCCGGAGCCCATGTAACCAATCACAGCGCGCCTACCATGGAGGAAGGAATAAATGCAAGATGGCTCCTCATATAAAACCAGCCGCCTGGCTTCTCTTTTGTGATCTACAAAATTATTTCTCCCCGTTTGTTCGATTTAAATACCGTTTTCGAGGAAGTGCGGAGGGCTGAATCAATCTGTACGCTGGCGTGGAGTTGCTCAAGCGTCTTCGGGCGCTGTGGGAAATATTTAATAAGCGAGCAGGCGGATTTTGAGGCAGTGCGCGAGATTTCGGGCCTGTCCGCGCACGCGTCGGTCAGCAGCAGCCGAACCTGAACCCGAACCCTCGGCCGGACACAAACCCGGACCCCCGAACAGCTCACACATGGCCGTTTCAAGGTGAGTCTATGGATAATACCTCATCTCCAGCAGCCATGCGCGACTCCACACTTCGATTTGCTCATTCCTATCACTTAACGACATGTTATGCATCCTATCGTTAAGTAAAAGCGTCTGTCAGTTGAGCTCGGTCAACATTTTAAAACAAGGAACCATAATATTAAGTTACCTCCCAGCCAAACACTGCAGAAACAACCTACAAAATATGACACGTCAGTACATTTAACCGTGTTATTTTAGTGCAATATATCATAGTGGGTTACATTTCGGGCTATGCGTAATGAATCCAACAGTTTGTGGTCTGTCATAATGGTTCCACTTTATCCTGGTAAATCTCCGGTTAATGTGTAAATCCACGGGTGATTAGTGGACTAACCCTACAGTGTCATCCTTGTCCGGGCTGGGCTCTTGTCAGTGAGCTAAAGACACAGACTGAATTAAGGCAGCTCTCATTTCTCCTAATCCATCTCTTCAGTTGATGCGGTAGATTATTGTTCCGTTATGTAACGCTTCTGACAGGATGGAGTGAGGAAACCTGCTGGGATATGTGTATTTTTATCATTTATTTATTTTTAAGTAATTAAAGTTGTACACATTAAAGGATTCATTAATACTGGAAGCCTGTATCTTCATAGATCCGATCGGTTCGTCTCCTCATGGGCGGCGCCATGTTGATCACAAATCGGTTATTACTACTAATAATGCCTAGTTAGTTCATAAACAAACCTAATGTAGTCTAGATCTTTTGATGTCAGTGTGTGAACAGAATCACTTGATTTTCTGGGGATGCATAGACCCTGAGTTAAAGATACAAATGAAATCAACTGTATTTTATGGTGTTTTGAGGAATAAAACAGTAGTCAGGTACATCATTTGAATAATCAAATTTAGAATAATACTGCATTGTGTTCATTGTATAGAGCAGGGTTCAACGCTAATGATTTTTTTCTACTGGCCCAACCGAGCCAGTGGTTCAATTATTTACTTGCCCTGCCAAAATTTTCACTGGCCCCTCCAAAAAAAAGTTAGTACACTGCAAAAACCCACCAGTCAGTTTTATCAAATGAAATGAGTGTAGGTGACTCGAAATCGATTAATTCTACTCATTTGAAAAGAGTTTTGAACTCATTGTTGAAGGTGATGAGTTAATTAAATACCTTATTACTTCAACTTAAATGGAGTAAGTTTACAGTACTCGTATACATTAGTTTTTAACTCAAATGGTTTGTAGCAATCGGTTTCCTCAAGCGGTTTGAGTTGCCTTAACTTATTGGGTTTTGCAGTACTCAGCTGGTTTGAGTTCTCTTCATTTATTGGGTTTTACTGTGCTCAAATTGCTTCATTTACTCAAATTAAGTTCACAGTACTCATTTAGATTAGTTTTTGAACTTAAATGGTTTGTCGGTTTTCTCAAATAGTTTAAGTTACCTTAACTTACCCATTAGTTGCCTATTTCTTAGCTACATATTTTAAATGTGTCATCTAATGAATCTAGAAATTAAACGTAAAACATGTTAATAATTGTATAATGAGAAAAATTGTAAGCGTTATGCAAACAAAAAGAGCACTATGGAAAATGTGCTGGTATTTTATTGCAGTTCTAAATTATTTAACAAAAGGTGGCTGACTTGACAAACTGACGGCAAACTGTGCAAAACATTACTTCATTGGTCATGTTGTACTTGTGTAAATGTCTGCTTCCAAGATGTTGGAAACGGACGTTTTCTTTTAACCTCATCATTTGATGTTGCTGCAATGTTTCCGTCTCTTTGCTATAATGGGTGTTACCTGGTTAAGAAAAAAAAAAAACATGCTTATAACATCCAATCAGATAAGGGGAACCGAAAAGCAATATTGTGTTTACGATATCACAGAGAAGATAGTCTTAAAAGCACTGTTTATCCATTCTAAGACATTATTTTTATATTTTAAATTTGCATGCAATTGACAAATAGTCGCAGGCGAATTAAACTTTAATGGCAAGGCAGCACTGATCGGGCCAGTAACGATTCTGTCAACTGTCATGAGCTTCTCTCATGCTGGCCCGGGCCATTAGGCAGTCCTTATTGTTGAGCCCTGTAGAGAATTAAATTAAATTAAGCGTTATTAATGTTACAAACATACAATTTCTTATGCACTAATGCTATTAAAATGCCCATACAGTCATTGAGGTAAAGTTGATTTTTCTATTTGCGCATTCAGACTTTCTCCTTTGTAATATACTATAAATTCAGAGAAGCAGCCTAATCTTTGCAAACTCTAAATGGTAAAATCATATTAGCAGCCATTGACTATCAAAGTACAACATTGTTCATAGTTAAATAGCCTAAAGAGTGTTGTTTTGATGATATGTGTGATTTTAGAAGTATGGTAAAGGAGCATGTGAGCAAATGTGCAAATATAAAACCAATTTTACATTAATAATAGGGCTGGCCGATTTGGCCTTTAATAAAAATCTTGCTTAATTGAATATTTTTACTCTATTACGATTAATGAATAATTATTTAATTTTTTTGCATATATATATGCAGTATATTTTTTGCTTTATAGTTCACTGACATTGTTTTTTTTACAGTAAATACAGTATGCTGACATATTACATGAGTTTTTTTGAGCAAAGGGTGCATTACTGATTTTAAAATAATTAATGGAAACAAACACTATCTACAATCTATGATTATTTATTGCACATCAACACTGAACAACTGAAATGAAAACACACTTTGCCTAAAACCAACAGTCACTTTTTTTTTATATATAAAAAGTTAAATTAAGTAACTTGCACTTTTGGTGTTTTCTTATATTAAAAGTAGAAAATAAGCAGTATCTTCTCTACATTTTATAACTCTTGCATATCCTGTAAATAATATTTTAACCTGCATTTCTTGCATTTTCTGTAAACAAATATTTTAATGTAAATAATAATGATGTAATGTAAAATATGGCTTCTCAGGTCATCTCTGGCGCAGCTTACAATCATCGTCAATTTAGTGCAAAGTAAGGTTCAAGAATAGGTCCTACATGACCTGAGATCATGTAACTGCAAAGTGGCCGCAGAAGAATAAATCCGCCTCAGACTTTAAAGGCTGATTTATACATCTGCATAGAGTGATCATTGTGACCCACGGCGTTTGCCTTGCATGTAGCCGTGCCTTAACATACAGTACGTCTGCGCTGTTTGTATTGCTCTACACGTCCGAAATACTGGCTAGCAGTGGGTTTTCTATGTTCCTCTGTGTTGTTTCTTCATGTTTTTTTTTCCTTAATGTACATGTAGCTCAAACTCACTCATTCAGAGGCAGGAGCCGGCAGACATGCAACAACTTTAATCAATAGGTAAACACAAAACAGCTCCTCCAGGGGACTTCACACTTGTAAACACTCGCTCCAACCGGCTCTCTGTGCCGCCCACATGTGTCAACGCTAGGCATGGGCCGGTATAAGATTCTTACGGTATGATAACCATGGATAAACTTCACGGTATTGTGATTGCTGCTCGAAAATATATATTTTTTAAATGTCTGGGTAAAAAAAGGGTTTCTGCAGGTTTCATCATATCAAATTTAAGACTTTTTAAGACCATTATCAACGAAGTTTCAGACTATCACAAGGCAAAACGCTTCAAACTTTCTGTAATAGCCAGTGAAATTTGTTTATACTTGCCCAATTAAAATTCAGTTATTTCGTACCCACATATTTTAAATAATGTCAAAACAAGCAAACGATATACATATACTTTTATTAGCACAACCTTTCTTTAAAAATAGACAAGTTTTAAAAGCTATAACAAACAAAATTCATGCACAACATAAATTACACTTTTTAAAATGTAATTTTGTATTCTAATGTTCAATTAAAATATTTTCAGAATTCTTAGTTCTAAATCAAGGTTATTATTTATTTTGAGTGTAACTACACGTTTAACTTCTAGATTATTTTAAAATGCTATTTAAAAAAAACAGTAATTTTTTTGGTGTCATTTATTTAATCGACATCCACAATGAGATACTGATCTAAAAGTCTTCTAAAAATCAAACCAAAACCCAGAATATTTTTCACAAATGCAATGTAGCATGGATAATATTAAGTTAAAGACAATCAGAATGTCTCGATTTTAAAAGCTTTAATAAACAACATGCAAAAAAACAGGAAAACATGAAAAACTTTTAAACAGTTGTTATTGGAAGGATGTAAGGAAGACATTTAAACCATATTGCTTAATAGTTAATAAATATTAATTTTGTTAAACGTTTTTTTAAGATTTTTTTTTGGTTGTACTGATTGCCTGATTTAATCAGTTTTATGTTTACATTTTTTTATTTAATGTTATTAGTTGCTAAATGTTGAATTGTTTAATTTTATGTGCTCAAAACATAATATCAAGACCTTTTGCAATATTTAAAGAAATTTGTGTGAAAATAGATGAAATATTTAGTCCAATGAAAATGCCCAACCCTCATGTTGTTTTAAAACTTTGACTATTGGAAACACACAAGAAGTTATTTTGAGGAATGATGTTAACCAAACAATTTCAGTTTCCATTTGACTCTATTTTTGGACCATACTATGGATGTTTGGGAACAGGTTAAGCTGTGACGGTTACTGAAAGTGAGGAAATAATTTAAAAGGTCAATCAGAAAAAAAAGATGTTTGCTGTTTGTTCAAACTACTTGTTAGGGCTGCTCGATTTTGGGGAAAAAACATAATCACGATTATTTTGGTCATAATTGTAATCAAAATTATTATCAATTGAAGTCGAAATTACAAGCGCTTCTGAGAATTTAAAAAATCTGTATATTTCCCAAATGATGTTTAACATAGCAAGGAATTTTAACAGTATTTCCTATTACATTTTTTCTTCTAAGCTTATTTGTTTTATTTTGGCTAATATAAAAGCAGGTTGAAATATTTTGAACGCCCTTTTAAGGTCAATATTATTAACCCTATTGCCTAATTACCCTAATTAAGCCTTTGAATTGCACTTTAATCTGAATGCTTGTATTTTGAAAAATATCTAATAAAATGTTATGTACTGTCATCATAGCAAAGATAAAAGAAATCAGTAATTAGAAATGAGGTATTAAAACTTATGTTCAGAAATAAGTTGGAAAAAAAAATTTCTTT
>NC_141033.1:45080000-45125000 GCF_052040795.2 Danio rerio | reverse complement strand
TTGACGCTTGTGATTTGGAGGGCTTTTTTTTATAATTGGGGTGTGCAGTAATGATGTCAACACCCAAAAGGTAAATTCAGTGGGAGTTCCCTCTACATTTTCCTATGGGGTTTTACAATGGAAATATTCTTTGGTAAAATAAAGTCTGTGGTTAACATAACAAAAATTGGCGATGCTTGAAAGTTTTGTTCTATAGCATAAACTCTACACATACACACACACCAATTTTTTTTTTTCAATTTCCTTAACAGGAACATGTTTTTATTAAATGTAAATAACCACTTAAACCATTGAAGTAATCCCATGTCATGTTTACCACAGGCATTTATATTTCTGACACATGTGAAAATCCCATTGCTGAATCTTGAGAGAGCGCACAGCGAATGCACATGAGAAAATTACACTGAGTTTGAAATTAACACTGGTCCAGGTCATAATTTTGCTGTCTAAAAGAAAATGGAGGCGACTGAAAAAAAACAACAACAAAGTACTAGAAACAACAAAAAAACAATAGTGATGAGTGCTTAGTGAGGGGATTAACTTATTGTCTCTCATAATTTCAGGCAATAAATTAGACTACTGGCAGGGATGAATCTTTTATTGTGCTGATGTTGGTGCAGGATATTAATTTTAAGTTTTCTTTGCAAGTCTGTGTGTTTTATGACGGAAAGTATACTCTTGATTTACCTGCCACATTTTGTGTCACAAACATCAATTACCTCAAATGCAACCGTGACTTATTCACTTCTGTGAAGGTAATACAAATGACTCTGTCATTTTAAAGAGTCTGATTTAATACCATTGAATTGCTTTGGCTGAATTTGACTGAAGTTGATTTGACTTTCTTTGTCCTGTACATGAATAAGAGGTGCAGTGGATAAGTGTGCATTTATTTGCATGTCTGTGTGGAAGACATTTGAATAGTATTTTTTTTCCACACTTTTTGCTTAAGTGGAGTTAAAATTATATGAACTGTAACTATACCTAGATGAATTGATTACATTTGCTCACAGTGGTTGTGAGTTTACCAGTGGACAATAAAATGTGTAACATCTAAAGAGCAGAATATTGTAGATATTTTGGTCACACTTTATTTTGATGGTCCGTTTGTTGAATTTAAGTTACATTGCATCTACACGCCAACTAATTTTCATTAGATTATAAGTAGACTGTTAGGTTGGGGTTAGGGTTAGTGTTGGTGTTCTTGCAATATTTCTTATAGTCAGTTAAATGTTTCTTGAAAAGCAGCATCAACAGATATTAAAAAGACAGTCTACTAAATACTCAGTGTTACCAACATTTTTGTATTGGGTGACAAAATTAAACAGCCTATTTGGTTTTTGGCATTGCATTTTTTTTTTTTTTTTTTTTTTTGCCAGTTATTAACAAAAAAAGAGTGGGGGAAATGCATAAATAACGGAACATACAAGTCACCAGAAAAATCACATGCAATTCTTACATTCTTGTATAGTTAGACAGTCACATTCTTGATTGGGCTTACTATCCCATTGGTCCCATCCCCATCAGAAATGGAAAGTGGTATAAATAAATACATTTAATTAATAATAATAATAATAATAAATGTTAATGCAAGTGTATATATGTTAGAGCAGATTTAGGTCCACATTGCTCCCATATATATATATATATATATATATATATATATATATATATATATATATATATATATATATATATATATATATATATATATATATATATATATATATATATATATATGTAGAAACAAGAGACATACTCTATACAAACCATGGCATAGTTACATATGTAGTTTATTTTCCTGTATGCAATGACTATTTCTTTGTTCATAGTTTGTCTAAAAGAAGCCATTGTGATTTTTGATTGGATTCTGCTCTTTAGGTGAGACAGATCCCAAAGAGCGCTTGGCCCGGCAGAGGAAGCAGTTACAGAAGAAGCTGGGATTGGATATGGGAGCGGCGATCGGCATGGACACAGAGGAGCTTTTTAATGATGAGGACCTGGAGGACGCTTGCGCCTCCAGTACCAACAGAACACAGCCTGGAAAAAGCCTGGGCTGTCACTTCTCACGCAATCATTTGGTGAGTTGTGCAAGAATGTCTTAATCACAAACACCTCATGAAAAAACTCTTGCTTTTGTAAAGCTTAAGAGCATGAGGGAAATTAGAGTATGAGGAGAAACCAAGTATATCATTGCAAGTGTATTTGTCATTGGGTTTTTTTTTTGGTGTAAATCAGGTCCTCTTTAGATGTATTTTTTGTCTGTACTTTTCTTCAGCCAGCTGCAGAGCTCATAGATTCAGAGTTTCGTCCAGGCATGAGCAATCGACAGAAGAACAAGGCAAAGAGGATGGCAAAACTGGTGGCAAAGCAGAGATCCAGAGACGTGGATTCTAATGAGAAGAGGTAGAGATTGATTGCTCATTGATTTGATTAAATCTAAGACCTTTAAAAAGATGATGGCAATCAACTAAGGACTTTGAGGACAACACATTAATTGGATTGAATTGACTTAATACACAAACACTCTTCAATGAACATTTAACCGGACATCACCTATATACTACATAACTGCAGATTAACTACTTGTATACATAGTTACTTTCAATTCTAAAGTTATTAGTTACTAATACGTTTATAGTACCTAATAACCTTAGCTTTTCTGATTTTGATTGCAATGCAATAATTCACACCTTTTCTAAAGCTGCTTTGAAACAATAATTATTGTGAAAAGCACTTTACAAATAAACTTGAACTGATTTGTATTATCCCTGAGGCTCTGGCTCTATCAATTGAAAGTGGTTGCCACTTTATAACATTTATATAGGTCAAATGTTAACAGAAGGCAATGGGTCAAGGGTTGGAATCTCAGGGAACGCATGAACAAACATTATAGCTAGCTATGCTGAATGCATAAATGTATGTTTCCTTCAAATGCTTTTTCTTGATATCAAGTAAGCAAAATGAATACATGATACAAGATTTTTTGTATAGTGCTTTTCACTATAATTAATCAAAAGCAGTTTTACAAAAAGCATGTTTTTTTGCACGTTTTAATGCATGTTATTACATTACAATTAAGTAACATTCTTCTTTTATTAGCAGTTTTTGTGTACTGTTGTTTTACTGTACGTTTGATAGCTTTATTGTCTTGCAACACCTTGAACATAACTAAATAACTCCATATTTAGGCCCAATCTCAATTCTGTTTTTATACATCTACCTTTTCTCTTTCCTTTGGCCCTTGAAATGGAGTGTGAAGGGGAAGGGCTTCAAAATTTACCCCTAAGAAATAAAACGGCACTACAACACCCGCACAAATCATCATTACGATCATTTACTTCATATGAGATTGATGACGGTGACTAGGAATTCCAGTTGTATTTATCTTCAGGAAATCACTGAAGGCAACAATATCATGTTATCATAACGATATAATGTGGCAAACTCGTAACTGTACTGTGCATTTACACAGTGGCCATATTCATCCATGTAAACACACACAAACAACATTAATAGTATACCAGACACTGTAAAACTCATTCCCAGCCACTAGACTTTTCTGACAGGATATTAGAGTGTCAGAATGTTGTGGGACTACTATACCGGAGTTATTATTAGCGATTATACATGGTGAAATTTGGTGAGTTTTATTTAAAAGAAAAAAGCATTACAGTAAAACATGAACACGGTTATGAATGTAATAAAACATGCCAGTTTTTTTGTAGAAATTCGCAATAATGACAAAATTCTTAAATTTGTGCATGTCCTGACTTCCATGTGCAGCCATGCTGTTGTTGTAGCTGGTGTATTCTGGGAAATTTTCGTACCCCTTGGTTTTTAGTGTGGTCCTGAAAAATATCACTTTCAAGGGCCATCTATCCCTTCCCCTTAGCCCTACGCCTTCAAGCTAAAGAGAATTAGGACACCCCTAAGGGTAAAGGGAAGGTCCAAGGGGTAGGATTGGGCCTTAAACTATGCTGTCCATACAAGAATCACAGTTGTAGGGTGTGTAACACATTTGAAAGCTGATAATTTGTATGCAAAACCTCAGTAAAATAATGTCGGGTGAAGGTTCTGCAGATTTGGCTTGCACAAAGAGATGCTTGATAGTGTTGTCATACCTGTTTTTTCTGTTTCTCTTAGTTAATCAATGCACAAATACACTGCATTAAACATGTACTGTACACATAAACGTCATCTATATACTATGAAATTGCAGGTTAACCATGTCTGTATATAATAACTTTTGTTTGATTGTAATGCAATGTACACCTTTTATAAAGCTGCTTTGAAACAATAATTATTGTAGAAAGTGCTATACAAATAAACTTGAATTAAATTAGTCGGTTAGACGTTTTTTTTAGAGCAGTTTTATGCTTTGCACAGCCTTTACATCTTAAAGATAGATACATTGAAAGTAATGTTCAGATTTTGTGTGCCTGGAGACTCCCAGTGTATATAAAGTGTTTGAGGTTGACTGTAAAGAGGATGACTGCATAGTGGTGGTCAATCTAAACACTAATTTTATTTTATTTTCCCACAGCAATGACAGTTTTGAGGGAGAGCCTGAAGAGAAGCGACGGAAAACAACAAATGTAGTCATTGAGCAGCCGGCGAACGACAGCAAAGTCTTAATTGACAACGTTCCTGATAACTCCAGTTTATTTGAGGAGGTGTGAGATCTACACACTTGCGTGCCTTTATTTTACTATGAGCTGTTCACATTCAGTGTATCATTTTTATGACTTTTTTTTCCTTCACAGACTCAGGAATGGCCTCTGGAAAGCTTTTGTGATGAACTGTGCAATGACCTCTTCAATCCCTCGTGGGAGGTACTGGAGAAAAAAACCCACACAGAGAGTAGAGATTAGATGTTATAGCTAAAAATTCTTTTAAGGAGTTAAAGGTGCTGTTTCTTTCTAAATGTGCTTGCTCTGCAATGGCCAGAGGGCAAGGAGGTTTGTACAACGAATCTAATGATTCAGTGCTTTTGGAATTGTATTAGACCAATAAAAAGTTGGCAGCTAGCAGCTAGCTCTTTGCATCTCTCAGATGGTCGCCCACTGAAGCAAAGCAGGATTGCGCCCGGTCAGTACCTGGATGGGAGACGTGGGAAAGCAAAGTTGCTACCGGAGAGGATGTAAAGGCTGATTTATACTTCTGCGTCAAACGCCGGCGTATGCTACGGCGCTGACGCATAGTCGTTCGCCGTGGCCGTCACTGACGTGCACCTCTCAAAAAATGTAACCACACGTCGCAACGACGCGTAGCGTAAGCTCTGTGATTGGTCTGCTTGGTAGCGCTGACGAGTCTGGGCGGGACCGAGAGCCGCGCGAATGGTGCGAGCGATTGTTTACAAGTGTGGAGTCCCGTGAAGGAGCTCCGGATGGAAAGTTTTGTTTTGTGTTTACCTCATAGTTAAAGTTGTTGCACGTCTGCTGGTTCCTGCCTCAAAACGAGCAAGTTTGAGCCACTTATACATCCCGAAAGTGTTCAGGAAAACAAAACAGCAGTGAAGAAACTCGACACAGAGGAACATTTACACCTCACTGCCAACTAGCGTTTTGGAAGTGTTAATGCAGACCGACAGAGACCGCGCGCAGAAGTATAAATGCACAGCCACCCGCGTTGCATGCGCCGTGGGTTACGCCGGTCACTTGACGCAGAAGTATAAATCAGGCTTTGGTGAGGCCATCAGGGGCTGCTCAACCTGCAGTCTGTATGGGTCCTAATGCCCCAGTTTATTGATTGGGACTCTATACTGCTCAGTGAGCGCTGTCTATCGGATGAGACGTTAAACCGAGGTCCTGACTCTCTTTTTTTAAAAATCCTGCTAAAATTTGCCCTCTGTCCATCATAGTTTCCTAACCATCCACATATTATAATTGTCTTCTCTCCACCAATCAGCTAGCGTGTGGTGTGCGGTCTGGCGCAATATGGCTGCTGTCACATCATCCAGGTAGTTGCTGCACACTGGTGGTGGATGAGCAGATTCCTCCCCAAAAATGTGTAAAGCACTTTGAGTGTCCAAAAAAGCGCAATATAAATGTAAGGAATTAAAAAGTGCTTTAAAAATGCAGTATTAATATATTGCCTTAAAAAAATCATTGCAGATGTATTATTAATATTAAATGTATTTCCAGTCCTTAATTGAGATGGTACTTACTACAAATGTGATTTATCTGCTATTTTTATTTGAAAATTCTGTAATAATACAGTATTTATTAACATTTATAACATTATATTATTCTAAATTTAATCAAGTTGATTAAAAAAAAAGATATATGCTTGTTAAATTTCTTATTTAGAAATTTGGGTTGTCTAGGCATCATCTTGGAGTAGGAGCCTCTTCACACTTCCGGGTTTCTTAGTAGCGGCAGTAGTCATAGTTTTTGTAAACTAAGAGCGCAGTGAATCGGAGAGTACAGCAAAAAAAAAGATTACAATCCCATTTGCTGAAATAATGACAGATGGTGTTAACAAGACTTTCAGAAAGAGAAAAAAAATGTGCGAGACTGATAACAGAAGCCAGAAGAGAGAACGTCAAATTTACTGTCCTGACCATAGATACAGTTTTAGAAACGCCTCGCATAATCTGTAAATATTGTTTTTGTAATTTGATGCAAAGATGATATTATAAACATGTGTAAATGCATATATATTATAAATGTACATTGTTTTTTTTATCTAAATATTATGAGATCATAATGACTGCTAAACACGTCATGACAGTCTTGTTAAAAAGGGTCCATTATGGTCCATTTTTGTTTTGTAGATTTTTTAAAAATATGCCTGTTAAATTTGTTATTTAGAATTTTTTTTTTGTCTAGATTAGATCTTTTTAGTTTTTTCATCCATGATTTATATATTTCATAACAGCTTTAGTTAGAGCTATTAGAAAAAAAAATTATTTGACTGATGCCAGCTAATTGTATGCATTTTGTTAGAAAGTGATCTTAAAGAGATAGTCCACCCAAAAATAAAAATTCTCACCATTTATTTGCACTCAAGTTGTTTTTAAACTTTTATGAATTTTTTTTTCTTTCCTTAAAACATAATATAAGATACTCTAAAGAATGTTGAAATGATCAGCCATTGAAATCCATTGAAGTATGGAAGTCAATGACTGCTCATTATAAACAGGTTTGTAATGAGCCGAGAGTGAGTAATGATAACCAAATTTATATCTTTGGGTGAATCATTCTTAAGCATGATGTATAGTTGTATGTAGAATGAAGCAATGACACATTTTATTGGATTATTTGGTGGCTGAACTTTTATTTGGCATCTTTAGATTCGTCATGGTGCTGGCACAGGACTGAGGGAAGTGCTGAAGTGTCATGGTGCTGGCGGAGGAAAGACTGTTGGCAGCACAGCAGAACAGGTGTTTACCAGCTCAGTGGACATCATCACTGTCAGAGTTTAAGTTGAATGTCTGAAGCTTTTTTTGATGTTTGACATTTTCAGATGGAGCGTCAACATCAGGAGTGGCTGGAGGATTTGGTCATCAGACTCTTGTGCGTCTTTGCTTTAGACAGATTTGGAGATTTTGTATCGGATGAGGTTTGTCCATTTCTAATATTTGAATCCCTCTGTCAATGTCTGAAGCTTTGATGCTTGTTAGTGGTTCAACAAAAGTGACATTTGAAGATTTACTTGCATATATAATAATTGTTAAAAAGACACAATTGGCTGTTTCTCAATTTCAAGAGCGTTATATAGTCTTGTCAGGTTGCCTCGGTAAAACGAACTCGGGAGACCTGGAGAACTGAGAACGTGTCCTCTGAGAAGTGAGATGCTGTGTTCTTTCAGATGGTCACGTTTTTAACTAAAATTAATTTAATTTAAACATTACAGCATTCATACAATGATTTTTTGTTTTTCCCATTTCAGTATATATAAGGTGAATATAAACCTTACAAATGTAATTTTGCACAATAAAAATAAAACCGATTTTAATATGAATTTCAGCAAATAAAGACTCATAATATGTATATGCATTTAATAATGTTTACTTTTACTGTCTCATTTAGGGTAATTCCTGCGATAAATAAGTTATATCTTTGAACTTTAAATCTATATAAAATGTGGCGCTTCCCAAGGTTATAATAGTTTTGGATTTTTCAGTAGTTGTAATTTTTATTTCGTTTTCACTTTTTCAAGTTCAGTCAATTTTAATTAGTTTTTAGAGGCAGATTTACTAGTTTTTATTAGTTTTTATATTTTGTGCTTCGTTTTATTTGAAATTTTATTAGTTTCAGTATTAGTTTTTTTATTTTTTATAAATTAGAATATTTGTATTGTGCAAGATTCAATCAGAACATTCATCAGAATATTGTAAAACTCAACAAAAGATATATTTTTGAAACCTGTATTCAGAGGACACATGAACAATACCATCTACCTATCCTCAAATTCAAATAAAACAGCCCACAAGATAGCAGGCCTAAGTACCATTCAATTTGCATGCAAGGCTGCTTCTGAGGTTAGATGCACAGTGATGGAAAGTTCAGATCTTTTCCGTGAGCCAGATCTTTTGTGACGGTGCGTTAAAATATTACCATGATCTAAAAGGTTTTATAAAATAAAGTTTTGCAACCCAACTAAAGCATAATTAACTTATTCAAATTCCATTACGACTTCCTGTTAGCCTTCGGTTTACGTGTGCTGCAGTTGTTCAAGTTTAGTTTAGTCACAGCAGGCTGTCATGTACTGTTTGCTCGGTTCAGTGAATCACACATGCGCAATATTATGAGTTCACCTGTTCTCAAATTCGGTCTCTGTGTACCGTTCTAATAACTTATGAAATTGGTTTATTTCGAGTCAGACTTTTTAACATGCCTGATACCTCCTGTGTATAAGTGCTCACTGGAGACGCAAATCATTTCAAATGATTCCGTTTGATTTGGTTAACTTGTTCAACCGGTTCACTTAGAAGATTTGGTTAAAAAGAAACATTCGTTCACGATCAAGATCACTACTACGGAAATCAAATCCATTGTTAGACACAATTGTGCTAAATTAATACTTTTGATCTGGACATGGCATCAGGATTACAAACTCTGATGTGCAGTACGGCTCAAACTCTGCCAAAAAATGGCATCATGAATGAAATAGATTTGCTTCTAAAAGGCTTACAGTATGTATTAAATACATTTTATAAAGATGAAAATGAAGGATGTGATCAATATAATTTTAATTAACTTCAGTTAGTTTATGTACACAATACAGTTTCTGTAAAAAAAAAAAAAAAAAAAAATTTAAGTTTTATTTTAGTTAACGAAAATGATTTTTCAATTTTAGTTTTCGTTTTTTTTTTCATTAGTTTTTGTTAACTATAATAACCTTGGTGCTGCCCACCTCCCCAATTCAATGCTGCCCAATTCTCGAGCAAGTTTTTTGCTCAAGTTTGCTTCACTGCATCCTCTAAGAACACTTCCGGAAACTTTCCCTCGTCCTCCGTTCTTATGGTCTTGAGTATTGGAACTACACTTTGGCAGTTGATGACTTTATACAAGGGTGCAACATTCCTGAAGAAAGCATATTGAGAAACAGCCAATTATTTTGTTGCGTTTGTTGCATTCTGGTATTTTCAGTGTAGGTTACATTTTTATTGTATTTTATTCTGCTTTTTTTTGTTTTTGTCTCGAAACGTCTCTCTTTCTTAACTGT
Organism: Danio rerio; assembly: GCF_052040795.2. Lineage (NCBI taxonomy): Eukaryota > Metazoa > Chordata > Actinopteri > Cypriniformes > Danionidae > Danio > Danio rerio. Next base: position 45,115,325 of record NC_141033.1, on the reverse strand, counting down.
CTAGGTGGTTGCACCTGTCAGAGAGACATGTGCTCAGACTCTGGGTGTAGCTTTAAGGCACATGGAAAACAGTGGCGTTGCAATGACTGTAGACATTCTGCTCAAGCTGCTAACCGAAGACCAGTGGGAAGTTCGACACGGCGGTCTGTTGGGCATCAAATATGCTCTGGCTGTCAGACAGGTGGAGCAGTCTCAATTTTATTGGCTGCAATTTGAAAGTGATACTTGCGCTTTCATGTGTTTAACCAGTGTTTGACATTCTGTTGACCCCTAGGATTTGATCGCAGAGCTGCTTCCTCGAGTTCTTCCTGCCATTACAGAAGGTCTGCGGGATTTGGATGATGACGTTCGTGCTGTGGCAGCAGCGGCTTTGATCCCAGTGGTAGATGGATTGGTTCAGTTACAGCCTGCTAAGGTATGAGCTTACTATTTATGCATTCATTCCATTTTAGACTTGTAGAGAGTGTGTGTGTTAAGTCTTAAAACGGTCTAATATTGACAAGTTGTCCCATCACTGTCTTTCTGACCTTAACACCCTAGTATACTGCAAAGTAAATTGAATAAAAAAAGAACTGAAATTGTCATTTTGAACACAATCCAGTGTTCCAGAGTTTGTTTTGGCAGTTTAAACTGCTCACCAAAGCAAACTTTTTGAGGGAGTTTGTTTTGGCCACTAAACGCATTTGAGCTACCATTGGTCAGTGATGATTATGCAATCAGTTGGTGTGTTTAGGAACTTCGCCTTTGACATGCTTCATATCCATGCATTTTATAGTCATACAGGAGAAAAACATTCAGCACAGCAACACCAAGTTAGCAACATGAATAAACTGGAGGGTTGAGGAGCAGAGCTGGTACAGATGTATCTGAACCTGCCAGCTTGCTCACGGAAAGACTTGGAGGGTTTCACACCCTAGACAAGAAGCACAACCACATCTCACCATTTCTGATAAAGTTCGAAACATTGTTCCATTCGGTTCCTGTCCACAGCAAATATAAAGCAATATAACGTGGTACTTGTTACAAAGAAGGCTGTTTGCCTGATGTTTATGAAACCGTACTTCTCTCTCAGCTTGTTTAACTCTACACCTAAGCAGTGTGACACTTTTACAGACATGTACAAAATTGTTGGTACTCTTAATTCAGGGTTCGCACAAGGTGCCTAAAGTGCTTGAAATTGGCTTTTAGAAATTCAAGGCCTGGAATACTTGGAAAACTGGCTTGTTTTGTTGAAAAGTGCTTAAAAGTGCTTGAAATTAAAAGCAGAACTTCTATGCAATTTTCACGCCTGAAAAAATTAAAAAGTGTTTGAACTTTTGTGACAATTTAATGCAAAAATGCCCGCACAAACTACCGGGATTTCAAATCTGTGATTTGACTTATATGAAAAGTGACCAATCACAGTCGACCTTGTCTAGTTTCCGTGAAACGTAAGTGGCGGGACAAACACCTTTCTGTGTTGCAGTGGCAGAAAAAAAAAACCCAACTGAAAATCAAATGTTTTGTTGGAATAATGCTTTTTGGATGTTTTCACTATAGAGATGTCTGTGTTATTAGCAAGAGTAATTTACCTGCGGACATCCTGCCATTTCGATGATCTACACACACATTTCACGCTCTCCTCTCCGACGGCTAGTTTACTTGCCTCTGATCTGTCAATCTTTTATACTCAATGTCGGCGCGGGAATGCAGGTATTGTGCAATTACTAATTTCTGCAAAATGAGTGCTTTAACGTCACCAGGTATGCGAGCTCTTAAATAGGCTTTTTTTAATGAACTGCAAGTCCTCTTATCACTTGTCACGTGTGTGCGCTCAGACTGTATGCAATCGCGATCTCTTCGCCATTAAAGTAAAAATTATTTATATTTGCTCCTTGACTAAATTTTGTCAAACTATTCACTATTTAGAATTAGAATGATGCATGACCGATGACAATGCTAACGAACTTAAAAGTCTCGATTTTCGTTAGGCTGTGGCTGTATGAACCCTGTTAATTTTATCCAGGCCAGTTTCAATAGTTTGCCTTATTTAATGCTACTGTTGAACTACAATTCGAAAGCAATATCTGACTTTCAGTAGTTAAATTTCAGTCATTTTTGATTGATCATTACTTTTTAATCAGTTATTTAGTTTTTCTTTTTTTAACAGAAGGTTGCCAACAATATTGTCCACACCTGTAAAACCTCATCTACTTTACTGCGGGACTATGGATTTTTTTTTTACCCCTTAAGTGAAGGACGATTTTTAGCAGGGACTTTACTCTTTCCCCTAAGAGTGGGTGCAGCCATTGTTGTCTCGAGACTCCTGGTCTCATTCACTTTCATTGAAAACAGCTTTTTATGGTGCTTGATGTGTAAATTTGTACTGTTTTCTGTCATTTGTCTTTCCGATTCATTTGAATAATGCGAAACGACAGAAAAGAGCATACTTGCCCATTGCAGAATAAAGTCAACATCTAGCTCGTATTTGCAGCTATTTCTCTGTTTATTACTGTCTCTATAAGGGAATTTGCATTAGAGGAACTTTTTCACAATTCTTAGAATTACTCACAGAAACACTCCCTCACACTTTTTAGGGTGTTTGCACTGCAGGAACTGGAAATTGTTTCAATTTAAGGAACGCCATTATGGGGAAATAAGCGAGCAGCTACTTCAGAGCAGGGTCAAATGCAGAGTAACATGAACTACAGTGACATAAATGTACTCTGACTTTGGGGAAATGCATTTCCTTTGAAATACTGGCACAGTATTTACATAAACATCCTGAAATTTAATGTTAATGGCATTTACCTGTTGGTTTTGTGCTCTTTTCTTAGCCTCAGTGATATGTAGCTTTACGAGTTGTCATACATGATTTAGTTCTTCTTTTTGTTGTTGTTGTTGGTTCAGTCGCATAACATATGTCTGCATTCCATCTCCATTATCGTGAAATGTGCAAAGATCACCGAAAACATGTTTGACTATGGTGTCCTCCAGTTGTTGATTTCGTTTAATGCTGCACCTGTTATTTGATTTAAAGGGATGGTGCAAATGCAACCAGGGTAACACATTCTACTGCACTGTCCTGCTTTTACTGTCTGCTGAAGGCTTTTTTATGAAATAAACTCTTAAGGACATTTTTAGCAAGTGTCAACAGGAGTCTCATTTAATTTATGCATTCATTTGTTTGTTGTTTTTAATTGTATATTTAAAGAATGTTTAAAGACTTCGGTGACTCTTTAAAATAATGGTCCGTTAGGTAATGCATCTACTAACTTAAACAAACAATTGGTAATACATTTATTACTGCATTTATTCATCTTTGGTAATGTTAGTTAATCTTATTTAAGTAAAATAACATTAGTTCATGTTAACTTACAGTGCATTAATGTTAACAAGCACAGCTTTGGATTTTAATAATGTATTAGTTAATGTTGAACTATGATTAATAAATGCCATATAAGATTATTCATACTTGATGTTAATAAATACATTAACTAGTGGGCCATTAGTCTAAAGTATTACCCTTAATTGTTGCAACTACCTGGCATGAAAAGCATCTTGTAATCTCTATGTGTACTGAATAGGTGCCCTTCATCGTGGACACACTGTGGAATGCTCTGCTGGAGCTGGATGATCTCACAGCCTCGACTAACAGCATCATGACCCTCCTGTCCTCCCTGCTTACCTACCCACAGGTCCGACAGTGCAGGTGAGATCTCTCTCTATTCAAAACTCAAAGGAGCACCAAATTTCCTAATATAACTGAGTTTTTAATTAAAAAGAAAATCTTAAACTATTTTCTTTTTCTTATTTCATGTATTTATTGTTGTTGACGTGTTTTTTAAAGCCTTTGCAAATTGGATCTGTTTGTACGTTTTGTTTTTGCTTTTGATATGGCAATAACCTCTAATACATGGTTAAATCACACCTTGATTTCTTGATTTCCCAGCACACAACAGTCTCTGACAGTGCTGGTTCCTAGAGTGTGGCCCTTCTTGAGACATACCATCGCTTCTGTTCGTCGTGCTGCACTAGATACCCTCTTTACACTGCTTTCCAAAGCTGACCAGGTTGGATATTCATTGTAAAGTCAATTGCGCTCACATTTTTTCAGTATTAGCATGTGGCCTGCATTTGGTAGTACTTCTTTATTAAAGGTGCCTAGGAATCGATCCCATCCTCAGTTGTTTGAGTTACACAAAGGAGGCAAGTAAGGAAAAGTGAAAATGATCAACATAAGAGATTCAGCACCCAAATAATTCTGTATTTGCCCTATTTTGTTGCAATTCCAATAACTGAGCCAGGGCTCGAAAAAGACCTTTTTTCTTGGTAGCAGCGATGCTCCTAACTTCAAAACTTTACGTGCAACAGACAATATTTAGTTGCACCCACCAAAAATTATGAGCACTGTTATTACATGTTTTATATTAACAGATTATATTATATATGAACACTCTAATCACAACTAACACATAAACAAAAATCTGCATGTGCTCACCGGCTCTGCACGCGCTGCTGGACTTGAATGAGATAAACTGAATTAACAATAATAACTGTGCTGTGTTCTTATGGGTGGTGTCTAATATTGCACAGATGATATTGACATAACTTAAGCGTCATCTGAATAGCAATACCGGTCTTTTAATGAGCTGCAATATTAGTTTCATCTCAGTGAATGTATGCTCTTTTGCGATGGTGAACGGGTTGTCAGTTGCACGACTGACCGCATCGTGACTATTAAATGAAGGATTAAATAACGTTAGAACATCTCGTGCTTAGTGTAGATTCAGTGGCAAACACTGTTACCTGAAACAGATCCCACCAGCTTTATGGTGAATGGTTTTTAGTCATTTTCATAGTGGACTTTAAACACTGGAAGTCTTTTATCCCCTCATCGAAAAGTGTAAATTCTGGATTGGCATTCATTACATGATTACTAATCAGATCTGCCATTATTTGTAACTTTGGGTGGTTTCTAAAACTAAATCTGTCAGTGTTGTTTTTCATTCTCTCGTATCCTGACCGACATTTTCGCAGCTGTTGCTTCCTGTCTTTGGAACTGAGTTATTGACACTGATATTAACCAATCCATTCGCATTCTGTTCTAGTGCAGTGGACCAATAAAAAGAGCTTGGCGGGGCAAGCGCGGGGGCAAGCGTTGCAGGCATTGTTTACTGCAGCAAGTTGACATGTAAACTGTTTTAAACCATTGAGGTCGCATAGATGCAATTTCAGGTGCATATGCAATCAAATCAGTCGCAATTTTGAGCCCTGTAAGCTGTGATTTATTATTAGTAGAGGATTGGAAACATGCTTTTCTATTTGAAGAAATCAATAGCCAAAAGTTTTGAAATTGGAAAAAAACACGATGACACGTTGACACGATGTATGAGCAGCTTGCACACTTGCTTTGAATCGTTTTGGTGGTACTTTGTTCACAAGATGTCAGCACTGAACTGTGTGAAGATGATAACGAACAATGGAATGATTTTTATTGAGCGCAAAGACATTATCGATAACCGTTGTTAATAAAATGCACTGACAGAAGTTACAATGTCAAATATTGCCGTAATAAAACATTTAGAGTGAAATGTATTTTCTCCATTGTTTATCTCACAGTAGGTCAGGACATAAAGTCAGAAAAGTTTATATTTTATATGGTCATATTTCTGGAAAAAAAAGCAGGTCTGTTACTTATTTTTGTTTACATATACTTCAAACTGTTATTTGAATGAAATATTAAACTTTTAATATATTATACAGCATCTTTTTTTAGTAGAAGTTCAAGCACCATACAGGCATTGTTACAATATTGATTTGGCACTCGAAAAAACAAAAATAGATTCCTAACCCTACATAAAAGTAGATTTGTAAAAAAAAGATTGTGTTAACCAGAAAAGTTATTTTAAGCAGCTTTTTAGTTTTGCCGTTTAAAGTAATTAATGTCTTGCACTTATTTTCCCCTAGAGTTGTGCAGTGTGGCTAAATCCCATCATGCAGGACATGTTGAGACACATCTTTCAGTCCTGCATCCTGGAGAGCAACCAGGAGATACTAGAGCTGATACAGAAGGTAATCATTTTTTTCCCTCTCTTCCGCTCTTTGAATATTTGATCTGATTGATATGTTAAATGGCTTATTAATATGTTGAAGGTGTGGAGAGAGTTGTTGCGTCAGGCCCCGCAGCAGTATGTTGTGGCGGCTAGCTGTCCCTGGATGGGTGCGTGGCTCTGTTTGATGATGCAAGCGCCACACATTCCAATAGACCCCAACATGCTGCTGGAAGTGAAAGCCCGCTTTAAGGTAAAGGTGGAGATCAAAAGAACATTTGCGTTCACATTTATGTATTTGGCAGATGCTTTTATCCAGAGTGATTTGCATTGCATTGAAGGTGTATTTAGCACTTGGTTTCCCTGGGGATTGAACCCACAACCTTGACATTGCTAGCACCATGCTGTATAATTTGAGCCACTGAATATTGTAGCATCACAAACTTGCTGTCTGTAAGAGAATTGTTTCTGAAGGATCATGTAATGATCAATGTTCCCTTTTTTGACATTGCTTCATTTTAAAATACACTTATCTAAATAAAAAGCATTACAATTTTTTTTCCATCCCAAACTTTTTATGTAGTGCATGGTAGTGGGGTCAGAAATAATTGTTTATTTGATCATTTTTGGTATCTGTTCAGTTATCGATCATAACCTATTATAACATACTGATGTCATTTAACAAGGATGTGAGGAAGGCAGTTGAGATGCAAGTGAATAATTTAAAAGCTTCAACTACTTAAAAAGCTGAAAACTGTGCACAAATCGCTGTTTCTGAGTTTGCTGGGACAGTCTTTCCAGGGTATCCACGTGGTCTTAAAGTCTTAATGTTTTAAATCTCAAAAGCAAAATTTTAGCTATTCCCAATCTAAACCATGTTAGTTATAATGTAAAATGTCCATAATGACTCTTTGAAGAAAACTCCCATCATTTCTTTGTGCAAATTATATTGTTTTACATGCACACGCATTTAAAAAAAAATCTAATTAGTTTTAATAAAAACATTGTTGTTTTCCATATTAATATAAAATATATGTTAATGGCGCATATAAAGCCTGTGTCTCCTTTACAATTATTGAGAATATTACATATTCTATTCTTAAACCTAAAACCACTTAGCTAACACATCTCAATCTTATATATAAATCATATTAATCATTAATGGTTGTAAATTATAGTAGGCTATTTATTAAGAAATGAAATCCAACTTAATTATAATAATAACAATAATAATAATTATGATTATTATTTATTTATTTTTATTATTAATAAATAAGGTCTTGTTTATTTATGGCCCATGTCATTTACAGTACAGATGTTTCTTAATAACCTACTATAAATTAAAAGCATTAACGTATGCTATTTTTTTTTTAACAAGCTTTGGAGACGTAACATAAATTCTACTGACCTGACCTATATTTTATATTATTAAATTATTATTATTATTATTGTATACTGAAGTAATTGAACAGCTATGTCTTGTTCTATTCTTGGTAAGGGTTATAGGGTTTGTGAAATGGCTATATTTAAAAAATGTATAATGTTTAAACACAATTTCTATTGTTAAATGCATTACATTTTTTGATAGGTCAAGTGAAAGTCTTTTCTGATTATATTACAAAAAAAATCCTTAGCATTTAGCCCTGTAAAAGTCTAATATTTCATTCATAATGGTCTGAAAAATGTCTGAAAGTCTCATATTTAACTTGGTGAAAACTTGGTCTTTCACTGACAGTTGAACAAAGGACCCCCATTTTTATTTCTAGGGAGGAAATGGAAACATAAATATTTTACCTGCGTATATTAATAACAAAATTATATTATTGTGAAGTAAAATTCAAAATGGTTTGTAAAGTATTGTCAATGCATTGTGATGTAGTGATATCAAATTGAATTGAAACGATTACATGATAATCGGAAATTAAACCATGAGACCATCATAGATTCACACCCCTAGTGCTTGTGCTACAAATTTTCTGCTTGTCTAAAATTAATAACCACCGACATAACTCTGAAACCGCAATGGAGAATTAACACCTCAGATTGGAGCTCAACAGATTGGGTGTTTTTCTGCAAAGTATGTCTGAGAATGGACTGTAGGTGGTCTGTAGGCTTGTTGTGTGAGGCAGAAGCGAGTCCATCCTACAACCTTCACACTTCCCACTCATCCAAAAACAGATTCGCACTGAGACTCGTTCTGTTCATCCACAGGAGAAAGCTGCAGGAAAGGCCCGACAGGGATCTGTTCCAGTCAAGGAAACAGTCCAGGAATACATTGGCGGAGCCGAGACCGTCACAGAAGAGCCTGCCACGCGAGACTATGTGGTGACACGTGCACGTCTAATGGCTGCGAAGTGCGTGGGAGGGAAAATGCTTTAAAGCTGCAGTCCGTAACACGTTTTTTGGATATAAATGCTCAAGGCAATTGTGGGCCTACTACAATAATCAGCCTGTGTTCGAAATGAAGCCTAACCTTAGTCCGATTCACATTGTAATGCTTGTGATGTTTTATTTTAAAGTGGTGCTGATGAGTTTTTAGGCTGCCATTTAGGGCTGTGCCATTTGGAGAAAATATCTGATTACGATTTATTTATTCATTTTATTATTTTTTGACATTTCGATTTGCAATTTTAATTTTTTATTTAAACTTCAGCTTAATTATCTGTATTTGCTTTTTACTGCTAAAGTGAATGTTTAAAAAAAAAAGGATATTACTAAAAAGATTATTTACTCACACATTTATTCAAGTTTGTTTTAAAATATTCAGAAATTAAACATTATAGTTTTTTTCTAGAGCAAACAGTAAGCACAAATAAAGTTAAACTTAAATTAGTTGAACTTCAGGTTAACTTGAGTCAAATTAGGGAGGTAGCAACAAAAAAATAAGAATTGTAAAAGTACAGAACACTCCGCAAACAAACATGGCTGATAAGAGCCTTTCTGTAGTTTATATTCTCTAAAAACTAAATAATTATCACAGATGCTACACAAAATATCACAACATTTAACACTCTCCTTGTGTTATGGCAACTTTGCGACAGCTCGAACAAATTACCTGTTTTTGTTCGATGTCCATGACTTTGAAACCAAAATATTCCAATATTACCAAAGTGCTTGTGTCTGAATTCTTCATAATTTGTACTTTGATTTAAGCTGCATTTGTGGATTTAATGTTTGTTTAAACTGTTATTTTAATAGTATAACTTAGAGGTTTGCACAAGAATTACCATGAGCTGTGCCAACATTAAACTTTGCTTTGGTGGCATTTGTACTGTTAGATCTGTTAAACTAGAATGAATAAAACTGAAACTCAATTTATAAAAAGTTTTTTGTTATTTACAAAATAAAAAACAAAACTAACTAAATCATTAATGAAGCTAATTCAAACTAATCGAAAATTTACAGTAAATAAAAAAAAGGCAAGAATATACTATAATAATCCTGGTCTGTATATACTGTATATTAAACTACTCTAACTAGCAGGGCTGCACAATATATTATTTTAATATATCAATTTCACACTTCAGAGCACATGATTTGTGGAGTCACTGCCAAGTTGAACCCAAATAGAGTAAAAGTTTCTCATTTAGATTTGTTTGTAGGGTATGCGAGTGTGTAAGATTTCAAGTACTTAAGTTAGTAGCTAGCTTTAACATAGATTACTTTTTAGTTATTCATACAATGAATTTCTGTACCTAAATGCTGTTAGACTGTTAAAGCAAGCACGGTTTAATTTGTATCATTATTCTATTGTAGTAATCCATGCATAAGGACAATTAGAGATGCAAATGTAGAAAAATCGAAATCGAGCAACTCTAAAACATGCTAAATGTCACCCGTGTTGTTATGTTAAACTTTTATACGTTGTTTTCAAATATAATAAAATCAGACAATACTCTGGTATCGTGAAGTACAGGATTCGCCTCGTTGCTCTTACTGATCCACAAATACTACTTGCAACATTAGATTTATCCACACCAATGCGCAAAATACATGTTAAGTTGTCAATTAGCTTGTAACTGCAGGGTTTAAACTGAGATTGCGATTTAAAAATGAGGCCAAACATACAGACTGCAGCTTTAAACTAACTTCTCTCTGTTTCTGAGGGCCATAATTGAGTGTGAATTGTTTTTGTCATCCTAGGCTGTTGGGGGCGCTGTGCAGTTGTATATGTGACCCACGGTTGAACAGCTCTTCCCTAGAGCTCCGTCCTGCAGAGTCTCTCGCTCAACTTTTACTCTTCCACCTCAATTCCAAATCAGCCCTGCAGCGGATTGCAGTTTCCATGGTCATCTGTGAGTGGGCCGGCCTTCAGAAGGTGAGAACTGGAAAGTCTTTATTCTATTTAGTTTTTCTGTTCTATTAATTTTATCCAATTGTTTCTATTCATCACATTTTATTTTGTTATATATTTTTTATAAAATTTTATGTTTATTCTATTCCGTTTGTATTCATTCTATTTTATTTATCATATTTTATACATTACAAACAAACTTGTTTTTTTTTCATGCAACTCAATTGAGTTTTAACCATTTTGGCATTTAAAGTGTTTTTTTTCCATCTAATAGAAGAAAACATCCAAAATATACTTAATTGTGTCCTTTGCTGCTTTTCTTTGTGTTAGGCCTGCAGAATATATCGTTTCAGCATCGATATTGCAATGTGTGTATCTGTGTGTAGTCACATCACATAGATGTCCAATGTTGTGTTAATTATATTTGAGCATAAGTCAAAGTTCAGAACATGAGATGTGCATGTTCTTGCAGAGTTTAACTATAATAGAGTGAACTTTTATAATTTGGATGTTTTTAAGGCATGAAAGTGATTTAAGTATTCAGGTACAAGACATTTTATCCATTGGAAGTTTAATAAACAATAATTGTCAATAAATTTTTACAATAAAGACTTTTCAGTGTAATTTTTTTTATTTACAAAACATGCACTGCTTATTTTACTTTTTTTTTTTTTTGCTTTATTGTATTTATGCTTTTATTCATTACATTTTATGCATGATTCACTTCCCTACATAATCATCCCTATCAATCAAAACAAATACATTTAATAACACTTTAAAGACCCATTCTCACTATTTGCTGATTAGCATGCATATTATCGAAACATTGACTGCTTATAAGTACTTATAAACTACATATTCTGCATGATCTTATTCTACATCATGCCCAATATCTAAACTACTTTAATAATAATTAATACAGAGCAAATTGCGAGCTTATTGAAGCAAAAGTCATAGTTAATTGGTTGCTAATAGCTTAAAAGGAAGTGTGACTTTAAATTCTTTCCAAATAGTGCTATTCAATGAATTGCATAGATGCAGTATATCACAGAACAATTAATTATTGCAATGTCACATTTTACTAAATCATGCAGCCCTTTGTGCCGAAGAATATACTCCTCAAAAACTCAATAGCCTGATTATAAACAACATTTTAGTCTTTTTTTTTTTCTGTATAAAGCTTTTGCTGTAGAAATTCTGCAAAACTAAATTATGCAGAAATCAGAATTTTGACCCCGACTTCTAGTCCTCACATTTGTGATATAATGTATCTAAATTACAGCATGTTCAATAAAATAATTTCTTATTTGCATATCTAAATCTAACACTTTGAAAAACATTTAGTACAAAAACATTTCTTAATCTTAATATAGTTCTGTTAACCAACTCTATATGTTCTAGAGTTGCCCGCAGCTGACAATTGTTCATGACTGCCCTTTTTGGCATTTCAGAGAGAGTTGACTTGACTATTGCATCTCGCCAGGTTATTGCTTTTTCTACTTTTAGCTGGATGGGCCATTCTTCTCAAATAAAAACAGGTCATTCCTCCATCACATGACATGTGGATTTGAGACATCTTTAGCTGCATAAAACTTGAGAAATTAAGATGTTTACTTGCAGGATCTCAAATCTTTTTACAACACCTGGAATCTTGTTTTGGACTATATTAGAGGCTTACCCTGTTCTGTTGGTATCAGCTCTAATACACAGTAAACTACTGGAAATAGGAAATATTGCCCTAAAGAGATTTTTTTGTCTCTTATTTACTCCTTTATTTGTAAACTTGCTCAATTTTTTTTTTTTTTTCAGAAGATATGTTTGTTTTTAATTAATTTATTTTTTTATTTTGAGGCAAAAAAAGAAAACTAAGACTAAGTCTGTAATTTTTCTTATTTTATATCATATGCTACCATGTATGGTCTTGTTAAATACCAATTAAAAAAATCTTAATATAGGCTATTTGGTCAACTGGGAAAGTATGATGAGAAGTATTGGTAAATTCTGAATGTTTTTGTTTAATAATGTGCTGTTCTGTATTGCAGGAATGTGAGCTGCTTTCTAGTGTGGTTCAGCCTCGACTGCTGGTCATCCTGTCAGAGCAGCTCTACTATGACGAGATCGCCATTCCTTTCACTCGTATGCAGAACGAATGCAAACAGCTCATAGCGCTACTGGCTGATGCCCACATTGACGTGAGAGAACGAATCAACTCCACTGTCTTCACCATCGATCAGGCCAATGAGCTGGTTAGTCCAATATATATTTTTAAAAATAGACAAGTTGCATAGCATGGTCCTTTATGGACTCAAGGCTTACATGGTCCGCAAACTCATGATGATGATAACAAAAACTTGTTATTATTTAACTAACATAAATATTCCATCCTGTTAATTAATATAGTAACGTAATAACATTAAATATAATGTATATAATACAGATGTTGAATGTAAAATCGAAAGTGTTATGTTACTGTAATGTATAGGAATGTAATATTATTTCAATGTAATATCTAATGTTATTAAAAAAAATATTTATTAGGGTTGGGTCGATAGATGATGCCATTGTCCATCGGCGATTGCTAATAGACAGCATGATGCTGAGCCGGCATTGCCATCCTCTGCCCTGCCCCCTTCACAGCAGCAACCCCCTCGCGAAAAATACTCACGGCCCCGTTTACACTAACACGTCTTGGTTTTAAAATGACACTTTAGAATAAAAATGATCCACGTCCACACTGACGTTTCACCTAGCTTTTCTGAAAAGATCTCCACACTCTACCACTGAAAACCGACATCACGTGACCACACACACACGCACACAAACTCTGTCATGCGCTGCAGCGTCTAAGCTCCAGCAGTCAGCCCAGAGAGCAGTGCACTTCGAACAGTTTATCAAGGATGTACTGCTGGATTGTGTCTCTCTATTTAATTAATCTTGTCTTTATCTAATGACTCTTTCGTCTTTTGAATTTACCAGGTAACGTGTCACAGCATCAGTACACTACCTCAATCTTTTGCTTTCACGCTTGTACTTAATAGAAATTTTAGCGAAAACCTCAGAGACTGTTGGTTGGTTCCTGTTGGTTGTGCACCTTTCTTTCCAACCAAGTTTGTCAACGCCATTATAACGACACAGATTACTCTGCCTATTCAGCCCAGAGTGTCGCGGAAAAAGTGATTGACAGGTGGTAATTTGTGTGTAACTTAACTTTATTTATGATTTTTTCGCCTACGACAACGATGCCTTCGTCCATCGCGATGTTTAACATTAGACATCGTACGATGCCAAATTGGTTGACATTGCCCAACCCTTATAGCTGTACAATACTAATAATTATACAAGTGAATATATTAGTTATAATATTTAAATTATATACGTGTTGTGTAGAAAATAATATAATTGCTATAACAATAATAATAAAATTACTATAGTAAGATACTCCATTTAAATATTCATAACATTCATAAAAAATGTGTATGTTTATTATACATGCACTGTATGCAAATATTTAATGTTTCTTGATGGTTAAAAATGACTACTTTATTAATCATCTTGATGACTCAATAGCTACGTTCCATCCACCTATTTTTATGCGCATGAAAAACGATTGATGGAAACGGCAAGATGTGCATAATTTTAAAAATGTGGATAAAAAAACATGGGCATAACTGAGTAAGAGATTAAAACTTTTTATTTGAAAAGAAAAGATGCGCATAAACTGTGACACACTTTTAAAGAACTAATTTCAGTATGCGCATTAAAAATGGTCATGTGACTTCTGTTATAAAAGATCATGTGGTGATAAAATGCATAAACCAGCAGGCTCAGCACACTGTAAAACATCTGAAATGTTGTTTTGGTCATTCTAAAACCCTGTAACGGTTTCAGTATTGGTGTTTTTTTTTCACGCCTTTAAACGCCACTGTGAATTCACTGCATGTCAGGATTAATGTTTAAGTCATTTATTAAATGAAGAAAACATTTAAACAGCTTCTCTTATCGCAGCAAATTCCGTATTTACTGTTAAAATTTGGCAGCAGATAATCAGGAAGTGACAATTTTTGTTCGCTTTGACTCGTTGGATGAAAACGCTGCTTTATTTGCACATCTTTTTTGCGATAATCCAGTTTTGTGCATAAAGTTATTTTGCATTTTTGGATGGAAACAGCTAATGACCAAGTATTCAAGCTTGTTTTAAATGTTCATCTAGGTAACCACCATCTTCTCTGAAAGCACCTCCACTCTGAACCTAAAGTCTCGTCAGTTCCAGCCACTAGACAGCAAGCGAATTCAGGCTCAGTCCACAGTGTGTGAGACCAGCGCCGAATGGCAGCAGCTGCAGCTCAGAGTGCACACCTTCACTGCCTGCGCTGTGGTGGGCCTGGGGATGTTGCCGGATAAACTCAATCCTGTGGTGCGGCCCCTGATGGAGGCGGCCCGGCGGGAGGAAAACAGCCTCGTCCAGGGTTGCGCGGCATCCAACATCGCACATCTGCTGCAGCTGTGTGCTGCCAGATCTCCGTGTCCTAATGCAAAGATTGTGAAGAATCTCTGCAGCTCAGTTTGTGTGGACCCCATGCTCACGCCTAGTGCTGCATGTCCCGTCCCGCCAGCTAGCACTCCAATACAGGAGAGCAGTAAAGGTAAGGCAAAGACCTTAGCTCCAATTATTTTTAATTTGATTTAATATTTCAGTTAAAAGGTTTATATATATATATATATATATATATATATATATATATATATATATATATATATATATATATATATATATATATATATATATAAATTTATTGTAATTAATTTAATTTTACTTTTACTTTTTATTTTTAAGAACATTATTATTTTATTATCATTATTATTTTATTTGTATAAATATATTATTATTATTATTATTATTTTATTTTTAAGAATATGTTGTTGTTGTTATTTTATTATTATTTTATGTTTAAGAATATATTATCATTATTACTATATTATTATTTTATTTTAAATAATATAATATTATTTTATTCATATTTTATTTTTAAGAATATATTGTTGTTTTTGTTATTATTATTTTATTATTATTATTTATTTAATTTAAGAATATTATTGTTGTTGTTGTTGTTGTTGTTGTTATTATTATTTTATTTTTAAGAATATATTTTTTTTATTATTATTTAATTATAAGAATATGTTGTTGTTGTTCTTGTTGTTATTATTTTTATTATTATTTAGAATATATTGTTAAACTTTTTTTCTCAGATCAAACAAAATAATATTCACAGATCACTACAAGTGTAGATGGGCTGTCGTGTCGACAATGTGCACATGCTAGTTCTATGTTTCTAGGTGCACATGCTAGGTTTAGATTAAAAGAATACGTAGTTTATTTAAAAACGTGTTCATTTGTGTTTTACATGTTATTGTTATATACAAGTATAATGATAACAATAAAAATAATAAAAAAAACTATTACTATTAAGCCATTTTAGCTAATCTTGAAAATATAATTCAGTGTCCACATGTAAAATGAAAACTCAGTTTCACATTTTCTATACATTTAAATGATGTAAAATAAAAAAATTTGTTCATTAGGGCTGTACAATAAATCGTTTCACCATCGATATCTCAATGTGATCGCAATAGTCACATTGCAAGATATGCAATGGTTAAGTTTGTATTTATAATTTGCACGTGTTTTTGATGCCCATGTTTTTTTGTTTTGTTTTTTTGTTTTTGTTTTTTTAAACATTCAGGTATTATAAATTGTACCATTTGTGACCTTAACTGCAATTTTTTTCTTTTTTTTTATTATTCAGTTACTGTACTCTAATAAAATGTCAATTGTATCTTTTTCTTGATTGTATTTAGAGATTGTTATTCATGAAAATACTCTCAACACATGCAAGTACAGAAATGCACTGCAAATAGCACAGGCCAGAACAAAAACATGTCTGGGAACACCAAAACGTTTATAGATTGTTTCTTAGATTTTATGTAGATGCACTCCCACTGCAGAATCATCCCAATCGATTATAACATTTATAATTTCTTTCTATAATTTCTATAATTTTGTCTTGTGGAATTGTATTCATATCGCAATATATATTTAGCAAAATAAAAAAATATTACAATGTACAATTTTTCCAATATCGTGCAGCCCTAATATTTATTTAACATATTGGTATATTCCTGAAACACTGTGGTTTTTATGCTTTTTAGTTTGTGTGTTGCCATTTAAGTTGCTAATGTGAGCCCTGTCATTTCATGGGATACTTAGAGGTGCTGTGTCTTCACTCTTGCAGCTTCAGTGGCAGAGAAGGATGCAATGCATCACATGGTGAACAAAACAAAGGGCATCATCACTCTGTACCGGCATCAGAAAGCAGCGTTTGCCATCACCAGTAAAAGAGGACCGACCCCCAAAACCCCTAAAAGCAACACTAACAATGACCTGCCCGTCGGGGGCAGCATAAGCACAGAAACAGATGAGGTATTTATAGAAGTAATCCGCTGCTTCACTGTGGTTTCTTCATGTAAGTGATTCTAGCAATGTCTTTTGAACAAAACCAGAGCAAGAAGCCGTGTCTCATCCAGAGGAGAGGGGCAGAGTTCTGCCTGATGACTGTTGCCAGACATTTCAGCAAAGAGTTGACAAAAACTCTGCCCTATCTGTGGGAGTCTATGACCGGCCCATTGAGGAATGCACTGGATGCTCAGGAATTTGGTATGCTGGCTTTAATTAATTTTGCTCATCATCTTGACCTTTTTGACATTCAAGGAAAGTAGTTTGAGAATTGTGCGAGGAGGTCCTGATAGTGGTGTTTTTTTTTTTCGTTAATACAAACAGAAGCTTAAAAAATCTTTATTTGACAAACTTTTTTTTCTGTGAAAGGCAAGATAACACTTGCATTATAGACCAAACTGTAGATTTACTCACTTGCCATGTTGTTGAGGGGGAAAAAAAACTATTTTAACTTTACCAAAATATTTTCATTGTTCTCCCAACAATGAGTCTGAGTGGGCCTACATCTTTATAAATTTCTTTCTTCTGTTGAACATAAAACATGATTTTCTTGAATAATGTTGGAAAAAAAGATGCCATTGACATCCATAATAGGAACAAAATACTATGACAGTCGCTGACATGTCAAAGTAAGATTTTTATTTTATTTTTTTATTATATTTGTGGAACTCAGACAGGTTTGGAACAAGTGGAGAATGAGTAACTGATTCCCTTTAAAGACAGAACAAGATTCTGACGGTATGAAAATCTTGGATAAAATTTTCACAGTTTTACGATGTTGTGATTACTGCTCTAAAATATATTCCTTTAAAATGTCTGGGTAAAAAAACAAAACCTTTTTCCCCTTTGAACACAATATATTTTAATTTGAGAAACTTATTTTGGAAAACTAAACTTGTTAGGCTAAATAATTCAAATGAATCATTGACTTCTCCGATCTTCATTAGTTTCAAAAACACAATATAAAATGGCATCTGTGGATATTTTTCTGCTGGAGATACTTTTGTTCTAAAAACCCAAAATGTTCAACAAAAAAAAATCTTGCATATAGTGTAGGAACAGTATAGCAGAAAATTTTGGCTGTTTTATAACCTTGACTTTTTCAAACCGTGGTATACCTTGAAAGCGGTTTTCGTCCCATGCCTAGTTATTAAATACTTTTCTACTTCTGTTGTTAGAATTTTAAGTTTAAATCCTCATCTTAAACTTTCTTCAAAGTGAAACAGGGGGTAGATGCTTGCTCTTAGGGATAAAGGACTACTCTTTTGAAAGCATGTGTGGTTGAATTCGTCTCCACTTTAATCTTCTATTCAAATAAATATGGAGATTTATTAAACGTGTAATCTGGCAACCACCAGTAGGTTTGGTGTGACGATCTTTAAGAATCTAAATCTTGAAGAATTTAAAATGCGTCTTGTCTGTATTGTTTGTTATATTTTTATTATTTTGTTTTTTGACATTATTGAACAAGATGCTATTAGTCTTATTTCAACGATCTAAGCTAAAAGTGCTCCTGCTGGACTCAGAGATTGACTGAAGTGATTAAAAAAATGGTTAAACTCAACTGTTTAACTCCAGCTACTGTACTGACTTGCGTGTTTACTTAACTGACTTTCTTACAGACTTGTTTTATTGACTGACTTTGCTGACTTGTTTACGTTACTGACTTGCTTTACTGTTTTACTGACTGACTGACTAACCTTTTACTTTACTGACTTGCTTATTTTGCTGACTTATTTACTGATTTGCTTTGCTGACGTACTGACTTGCTTCACTGATTTACTGACTTGCTTCACTGACTTACGGACTTTTACTTTTCTGACTTGGTTTACTTATTTCTTTACGTAGTTCAAGATGGCGCCGAGCATGGCCGCCGTGTTGCGAGCTTCCAGCAAACTTTGTTGTGTTTTGTGTGTTTTACTTGTATTTTTGTTGTTTTTCGTGCTGGATGTACACACTCTCATTATCTATGACAGACACACACTTCGGTAAATTGGCTCCCTCGTTGCACATCAAAGACTGGACTTTGAGTTCTTTAACGACGCTCTGTTTACAAACACAGCAACAGAGGCCTTTGTCTGGGTCAAACAACCCAAGCGATGCCAAAAAAGAGGAAAGAGTGTCGGCGTCCTCGTCAGACTAAGGGCCTACTCACACTATGCCATCCTTACCGTGCCCAGGCCCGTTTCCTGGATCGTTTGAGAAGTGTGAGTGCGCTGAATCGGGCTCAAGCACGGTTCCAACCGGGCCAGGGCCGGCCAAGTGAAGAGGTGGGCCTGAGCACAGGTTACTTGGGCTTTGGCGCGGTACACTTGTGTGTGAGGTCAAAATGTACCAAAGCCCGAAACTGAAAGCGAGACGTGACTTTTAAGGGTCTGTTTCATATGGATTTATTAATCATTCTTACTGTTCAGTGAACGCAAACTGCCGTAGTTTATTAAAGACGAAAACTCCTCACAGCACGACAGCTGCGCGCCTTCAGCAGACCCCCTCATTCCTGCTGCACGAGAGCTTTATGATTGTTTATGAGCGCCAAAAGTGGCGGATCTGTTCGGCGAAATATCTGACTGCGTGTCACCGCATCCCTAAGGACTGTTTGGTGAAATATTTGACTGCATGTCACTGCATATCAAACGACTGTAACGATATAACTAGAGAAATCTCCACTGCTCTGCTGAGTGAGAGCGCTTCTCACTGAACAGCACAGCAGCGATGACGTAAGCGTGCCGAGGCCCGATTGTGTGTGAGTGCGGGCCGTCGGGGGAGACGGGAGGGGGGACAAGCGTGCTTTGGCCCGGTTCGAGGCAACTGTACCTAGTGTGAGTACGGCCTAAGACGCCGTGGCTTTCGACCTCCGCTTCCCACCATTCTGCTGGCTAACGTACAGTCACTGGATAAGCTACGCGAGCTACGGGCGCTTATTTCCTTCCAACGGGAAACAAGAAACTGCTGCATTATCTGCCTTACAGAAACCTGGCTATCCTGACTTGTTTATTTTACTGACTCACTGACTTGCTTTACTGACCTACTGACTTACTCACTTATTTACTTTACTGAATTACTGACTTGCTTACTGACTTGTTTACTGACCTACTGACTTACTGACTTGCTTTTACTGATGTACTGACTGACCTATTTACTTTACTGACTCATTTACTTAACTGACTTACTGATTTGCTTTGTTGACATACTGACTTGCTTTACTGACTTACTGACTAGTTTTACTAACTGACTGACTAACTTGTTTACTGACTTGCTTTTACTGACGTACTGACTTGTTTTACTGATCGACTGACTCACTGCCTTTTTTACTTTTCTGTCTTGCTTTACTGGCTTACTGACTTGTTTTACTGACTGACTGATTGACCTATTTACTTAACTGACTTACTGATTGGCTTTGCTGACATACTTACTTGCTTTACTGACTTGAACTACTGACTTGTTTTACTAACTAACTGACTAACTTATTTACTTTGCTAACTTAGTTTTTTTACTGACTTGCTGACCTATTTGCTTAACTGATTTGCTTGGCTGACATACAGACTTGCTTTACTGACTTACTAACTTATTTACTGATTTATTGTATTACTGATTTATTGACTTACTGACTTATTTTACTGACTTGCTTCACTGGCTTAGAGTTGCTTTACTGGCATACTGACTTACTGACTTCATTACTGACTCATTTACTTTACTTACTTGACTGACTTACTTACTTATTTACCTTACCGAGTCCCTGTCTTGCTTTACTGATTTACTTAGTGACTTGCTTTACTGACTTGTTTACTTTACTGACTTACTGACTTGCTTTACTAATGTACTTACTGACTTATTTATGTGGAGTGTTCCTTTTAAACTTTTTTTTTTTTTTTCCCAACCTCCTCATTTTATGTCTGCATGTGTTTACAGATTCCAGCCAGTTGTTGAAGCAGGGCGACTCTGTGGCTCAGGATCTTGTAAACTCTCTCCAAGTGCTTGAAGTCACAGCAGGAGCCATGTCACAAGAGCTCATCCCTTTAGTACGTGCAACACTCTTCAAACTCTCAATAACAGCTTGCATAAAACTCCATGCACTCTTACAGTCAGTCTCCTGTTGTGTTTGCATCTGCAGTTGATGGAGCAGCTGCCTCTGCTGTGCACCTGTCTGCAGCATCCATATACCGCTGTACGGCATATGGCCGCTCGCTGTGTTGGCGTTCTCAGCAAGATCGCCACAATGGAGACCATGAATGTGTTTCTGGAGCAGGTGCTGCCCTGGCTGGGTGCTATTGATGACAACACCAAGCAGGAGGGAGCCATCGAAGCCCTGGCCTGTATCCTTTGCACCATAATATTGCTGTTTTCTTGATTTTAAAAAATGGCTTGGCACAATCAGCTATTTAAAACAAAATGATAACACTTTAGAATAATGGTCCACTAGTTTATGTGTTTACTAACATTAGCTAGGCATGAATAAAAATAAATAAATTAATTAATTAATAAATAATCTTGTATAGCATTTACTAATCATAGGTCAACATTAACTAATGCATTATTAAAATCCAAAGTTGTGCTTGTTAACATTAGTTAATACACTGAGATAACATGAACTAATGTTGTTTACCTTAAATCTTAATTAACAAACGTAAATAATTACCATAATAAATGTATTAATAATAGTTTAATCATGTTAGTAATTATTGCAATCCATTATTTTAAAGTGCTTCGAAAAAATAATATCGATCTTGAGTCAAAAGACTGTGATTTGCATGTTTATTAAACTCATTGATTACAGTGTTGCGTTCATATCTTGCATTTGATATGAAATGGATATGAAATAATGAGTCTTTTTTTTTTTTTGTCTTTTTATGTTATTGCCAATATTTTCTAATGTTTGCTAATCAGATTGCTAATCAATAAATAGCTATAGTGCTATCTGTTAGTTTTAACGTCACCTAATGTTATGGAAGGGCATAGATGTAATGGAAAATTAGTAATAGTAATGTAACTACCCCCATCGTTCCTTCCTCAAGTGTAAATATTAGATCAATTCAGCAGTAATGTTAATTGCATTGGCATATTTATCTGACCTTTTCCCAGCTTGTAGTAGTCGATCAAAAAGCTATTTAGTTTCTTATGACTAAACACTAGCAGTGGAATTTACTGCGATGTGACGAGGCTTGATCATAATCAAGAGGCTTGATCAAAGGTTGATTATATTCTCTTCTAAAAAAAGAGTATCTTTTTCAAAAAAAAAAGATCACAGCTACAGCCAGCATCCCACAAAAACACTTTGAGCCTCATTTTGTGCATTTCAAATCGCAAAATCCAAAAAGCCACACACCATATATTTTTGACTGCTTTGAATGGATACATTTTTTTACCCATTTTTTCATATTAAAATATTATGGTGAGTCTTGAGATTGAATTACTTGCCTAGGTGGGTCCCGGAATAAAAAAAGTTTGGGAATCCCTGGTTACCAAAACAAATTCATGATCTTAAGTCAAACGCTAGAGATTTGCATGTTTATTAAAACTCCTCAATCACGGTGGTACGTTCATATCTTGCATTTGATACGAAATGGATATGAAATAATAATGAAAGAGTCTTTAGTCTTTTCAGACAGTGTTATTATTTCATTTAGTTTGTCAGATTGTGTTTGATGCATTACAGGATTTATAGTTTGGATGTAAAATCTAATGTTTATTGTAAAGCTTAAAATCACCTTTTGAAAGCAGCTTGGCACTTCAGATCAAGCTTGAAGCAATAACATTGTTAATAGTTAGGGACAAGAAATCATTCTTCATACCTCAAGAGATTCTTCAGTAATGCCTTTGGGTTAGGTATAAAATCATTCATTTAAACTGAGCTTTAAAATATTATATGCATATATAATTTAATATATTTCATTCTTTCCGCTACATTCATTCGCCAAAATTGATCCCGCCACGGCTACATTACAGCTTTTCATTCAAACATTCAGTCCTGTTTTTTTTTTTTTATAGCGGGTGATAATCGAACCAAAACGTATTTAAAGGTGAGTGAATTATAACAGAGCAAACTATTCTGTAACCGTAGTAGTGTTGTGTGTCATTCGTTTAACCCTTCAAGGTTACGTGCTGACTGACTGACAGGCTGACTGGTGCGTGATGTGTGAGGGCAGCAAACACGACGTATAGCCGTTTCACTTTACTTCAGGGCGCATAAATATCACTCTGTAGGTCTATTGGAGACATTCATAAATATTCCCAGCAAATCTAATAAATGTTGGAGAACATACTCGTTACATAAACGCACTAAATCACACTTTAGCAGCGTTTATTTGAGAGCGCACAAGAAGATCTGCCCTTGAGCAGCGTATATTTGAGGGTGTGTGCAAAAAGTTTTGTGCACGAGCAAATCCCCCATTGGCGCACGAGCAAAGAGATTTGCATGCTGTAGGGCAGGCTATTACATAAATGCGATCTCGACTTGTAATACTGCACTCAAGACATTTGTCATTGAAATAACGCCACAGGTAGTTGGTAGATCTGTGTAAAAAGATGGAGAAAATCCTAGAGGAAACATTGTAATTATTGTACCAAATAATATGCTGTAAATGTCAGCAAATTATTATTATTTTTGTTATTTTAAGTTACTTGATGTCAGAATCATGGGTGAGTTTTGATTTTCATTTAAAAATAAATGAAACTGGTTGTCAGTTTATCTAGAATTGTTTAAATTATAGCTTTGGTTCTGCAAGGAAGTATTTAATGGTAAAAAAAAAAAAACATTAAAATATTATTCACAAAAATGCAATTCAAGTAATATTCAGCAGCACTGTTTTCCACAATAATTATAATTTTCAGCATTGCCATTTATATAGTTACATTTCTGTTATTTATCTTTTATTATTTCAAGTTGTCTTGTCAGAATTATGAATGAGTCTTGATTTATAAAAAGAAAGAAAGAAAATTAAAGAAACTGGTTGTCATTTTATCCAGAATTGTTCAAATTATAGTTTTGGATCTGCAAGGAAACCTTTAATAATAGAAAAAACCTAAAAATATTACTTACAAAAATGTAATTCAAAAATATTTAGCAGCATGGATGTTTTCCATCATTAATAATAATAATAGAATTAATAATAATAAGAAGAATTTTCAGCATCGCCATTTATAGAATAACATTTCTATTATATGTATTACAATTGGCTAGGTATTTTAATGTTATTGTATGCCACATCAAGTATTTCTAGTCTTGTAGACCTAAGACCTAAATCGTACATTTTGAATATTAGTTGTGTAAACCTGTGACTGGTGAATACTGGCCTTCAGCACATATGTTATCCCTGAGCTCAGAGTCCAGGTGTAATGGAGCAGTTGGATGTTGATATTGTGCCCTACATCGTGCTGCTGGTGGTCCCAGTGTTGGGTCGTATGAGTGACCCCTGTGACAGCGTGCGCTTCATGGCCACACAGTGCTTTGCTACTCTGATTCGACTGCTTCCTCTCGAGGTGAGTATTCAGTAATGAGCATAATCCAACATTCATGCTTTTCATAGTTTTCAAATGAAGAAAGAGGTTTGGGATGTTTGAGGCATTTCTGTTCTTATTATGATGTAGATAAAGCTCATCATTTGGCAGCACAGGCATTACACAACAAAAAATCTTTCCACTTGAATTTTTTTCTCTCCTGTAATTTCAGGCTGGAATCCCAGACCCACCATCGATGTCTGAAGATCTGATTCGGCAGAAGGCCAGAGAACGACACTTTCTTGAGCAGCTGCTGGATGGAAGAAAACTGGAAAATTACAAGATTCCTGTACCCATCAAAGCAGAGCTCAGGAAATACCAGCAGGTGTGTTTGCTTTTCACAATCCATGTGAAATGTTTTTTTTTTTTTTGCCAGACCTTTTTATGAATGAAATGAGCCTGAGTGTCTAGAAATACTGTAGTTTGAAAGAATTGCAAGACTTTTAATCTTTGCTGGCAGTTCATTCCACTGTGGCGATCCCTGATAATCAGGTACTAATCCAAAGGATTGTGAGAGAGTGAGTGCATCTTTTGTTTTGTTTTTTATGGACACTGGCAAAACAATAAAGGTAATGTGTGTTTAGGGATCAGTCTGTCACTTACATGAGATTAACCAATAACAAAGCGCAACCATCCAGCTATTAATGATAATATAAAGTAGTTTTTTTTGTTGTTTTTTTATTGGAAAGCCAAGCTGTTTGCATTTTTTTCATTTTCACTGTCAGAAGTATGTAAATCATGAACTGTACAGTACCACTTTTTTTTTTTTTTACTGCACACCAGTATGGTAGCAAAAAGGTGGAGCTAAACTTGCTGCTAATTGCTATTAGTTTACATTAGAAATATCACTTCTGTGTGATACAAGCCAAGGGAAAGACAACACAGGAAGCGCCATTTTTAAACACAACAGTGTAACAATAAAATGACATTACACATCAGTACACCATACTCAAACAAAGCTTGATTC
The DNA here is from genome assembly GCF_052040795.2 of Danio rerio. Lineage (NCBI taxonomy): Eukaryota > Metazoa > Chordata > Actinopteri > Cypriniformes > Danionidae > Danio > Danio rerio. The sequence continues at coordinate 45,090,027 of NC_141033.1, read as the reverse complement.
TTGTGACAAACAGCCAAGAAGTCAGAGCATGATCTGCTCTATGACCTCTTGTTCAGATCGCACACTAGTACACTTTAAATAATGAACTTGAGTGTGCAAAAGACTGCATATGTTAATGGCCAGGACAGCTTTCTTCTTCAAGCAACAGTGACATTGATTGCAACTTTCTGGCATGCACCAGACCAACGAAAAAAGGGTACTTTTTACAGTGGAAATGCAAGCCTGATCTGGGTGACCTGTACCAAACCATACTGTATTGTACTGCTCAGTGGAAATATACAGCACATGTTGAACCAGCCCGTTGTCAGAGAACAGACATCTGATTTGACATGTCACTCACATGAGATCCACCAATAGCAGTTTAACTAATACTAATTTAAAAAGTAAAATTAAGTTATTTTAGTATACTTTTATTTTTATATGTAGAAGTGTTTGAATCCAGATGCATATCATGGTGGGGGAAAATACTATTGCAGTTTCTGTTTTCATGCAGCTTTAAGAGTCATTCTGATCGTTTTTTGCAGGATGGTGTGAACTGGCTGGCGTTTTTGAACAAGTACAAGCTCCATGGGATTTTGTGTGATGACATGGGTCTGGGTAAAACCCTGCAGTCCATCTGTATTCTGGCTGGTGATCATTTCCTCAGGTACGTCACAAAGTAGCTGCATTTATAGTGCATTATAGATTATAAACTTATTTTTTGACCTTCTGAATGATGTGCGCAGAGCTCAGGAATACACCAGGACAAAAGCCCCCGACTCTTGCCCTTTGCCCTCCATAGTGGTGTGTCCGCCCACCCTGACGGGCCACTGGGTGGATGAGGTCGGCAAGTTCTGCTCTAAAGAGTTTCTTAATCCTCTGCATTATACTGGCCCTCCCACTGAACGAGCACGGTATGATCTGAAGAAATGATTTTTTTAAAATGTGTATTCATTTATTGTGATGAGCTAAAAAATGGATTGCAAATGCATGTCTGGTCCTGTGCAGGTTGCAGCACCAGGTGAAAAAACACAATCTTATTGTTGCCTCGTATGATGTCGTTAGGAATGATGTCGAATTTTTCAGGTAACAAGTTATTTGTGTTCATCATTTTTAGACTGTGTATATACAGTGGAGAGATGATAAAGTGTTTAATGTTTTAATGCTGTTTCGTCTGTACAGGGATATTAAATTTAATTACTGTATCCTTGACGAGGGTCACGTTATTAAGAACGGGAAGACCAAACTCTCCAAAGCGATAAAGCAGTTAACTGCCAACTACAGATTGATTCTCTCAGGAACGCCCATCCAGGTGAGTTTGAGCCTTAGTGTGCTGCTGTTCAGCAGTTTGGGGTAGGGCTGGGCCGATAAACAATATTATATCAAATCACAATAAAGTTTAAGTTGAGTACAGTGACAAGCTCTAGACATTTTTGCTCTATTTAATCTAAGAGCCAATCACACAGCAGAAATGTGCAATAATGTGAATCTGAAACTGTGTTTATATTGTACCACATTTTCGGCCACTGAAAATTTATCGGCCGAAAATATGTTTTGCCATTTAATAGACCCTCTAATTTTTGTGGCTTCAGCCATTGTGGAGGAACTCTTTTTAAATCTGGAAGCATTAACGGCTTATATTAAAATTTATATCGTCATCGTTCAATATGGAAAATAATTATTGAGATTGCATTATTGCCATGTCGCCTAGCCCTAGTTTGCGGTCAATAAAATTGTATATCTTTATAACGATTTTGCTCTCTTGAGGGGCGTTCACACCAGATGCATCTTATGTGAATAAATCGCGCTATTTGCACGCAAAAAGATGTGTGAACATTTTGGGTTTTCTCGCTTCATTTGTGCATCAAATTAGCTTTTTTTTTTTTTTTTTTGCGCATCAAATTTACTTCACAGTAGATGCGGATTTACTTCATGGGCAGGGCTTCTGTCTGCCTTGGTGACTTTAATTTTATTGCTAAATGGCTAAAATGGATTTTATTGAGCAAATAGCTGTGCTTTAGGGAAGGCTGAGACACAGAGTAGACGCCGTGTCTAAGTGCACTACATCCTCTCAGAGGTGCACGCAGCTCTGAGTTAATCAACTCTTCCACAAACTATAGGTTGTTTTCACATGACGTCATTGATGACACACAAATTTCAGATGGAGGGCTGGAAGTGATTATTCTAAATAGGAATTGCTATCAGAACATCAAAATGTTTGTTTTCTGTTGTTTATAATTGTTTAAATCAGCCAAAATAACAAATGCCAAACAGCTTTTATAGACTTAGGAAACTGACTATAGACTATAGGAAACTGGCTGAAAAACAAAAATATCCATGTGACATCCATGTGTACAAGCTTTTTTTTTCGATAATTAGTTTAACAGCACCAGTCAAGATTATATACAGGCCTAGCTATGTGTATAAATATGTGAATGTGTTATATAAAAATCAGACACAAACACCACCACACTTATACAAAATCCAGGAGAATATCAATAATTTACTCTGCCATGTAATCACTGCAATGAAATGTCGTTCTTGTTTTGCAATAATCTATGCTTAAAGCGTTTTGATGGAATAAACAACCGTAAAGTTAACATTGAGATGCGCAGCAAGTTTGTCGACCAAACAAAAAAGAAATGCAACCCCTGCAACAAAACTAGACTTATTATTGTGGAGCACTTTTCCTTACAGAAATAAATACAAAAGCATAGACACGTAGTCTACATTATTATTTATGCTTTCATCATTATTTTGTGATGCCTGGAAGATATTTGCATGGGGAAAAATTATAGTAATTTATAATAAACATCTTTTTAAGTGTATAATGTTTTGTTTTTCCACTGGCATTTTTAATTGAAGATTAATATTTAAGAATCACTAAGAACAAATAATTAAGAATAGCATTTATTAAACAATAATAGAATTATAAGTGTAAAATTATAAGTGTCTTTACTGTTAATTTTGATCAATTCTGATTCAAACTTCAAAATAGTGACTTAAGATTTTGGCTGTTTAATGGCTGTTTGTTTTAGTTTTTTCTGTTTGTTTTTGTCTCTTTAGAACAATGTTCTGGAGTTGTGGTCTCTTTTTGACTTCCTGATGCCAGGCTTTCTTGGTACCGAGCGTCAGTTTGCTGCTCGCTATGGGAAGCCCATCCTCGCCAGTCGAGATGCTAAAAGTTCCTCACGTGAACAGGAAGCAGGTGTGAATTTTTAACATCTCTCGGTCGTCTTATTCTAGCATCACATACTTCTGAATCTGAGGCTGTTGTTGACCACTTTAGGCCATATCTCCACCTAGTATTAAGGCTGGAAAACACCAAGTTGGAGGTCAGGCAGTTTCGGGCCCTCAGTAAGTGTGTCAGACTAGTTTGTTTGGTGTTTTCCCACACGTCGCTTCCAGTCAGGTTCAAGTCAGAGGAAGTTTGCCCAATTTAGCATGTGATGTAGTTAATCATCGATGAAAGGGCTTTCAGATTGGCGACTCTGTGAAATCAATGAAAACTGAATTGTTCATTAAGCAAGTGATGTTTAGATGTTTAAGAATATCTATAAGCTAGAAACGGTGACCATTCACATCTAAAGTTTGAAGTTTGCCTAAATCAGGGGTGTCCAAACTTGCTACTGGAGGGCCTGTGCTGAGTTTAGCTGCAACTTGCTTCAACACACCTGACAGGAAGTTTCTAGTATATCTAGTAAGAGCTTAATTAGCTGGTACAAGTGTGTTTGATTAGGGTTGGAGCTAAACGCTCCAGGACACCGGCCCTCCCGGACCGAGTTTGGACACCCCTGGCTTAAATGAATCAACAATTTTTTTCACATCCTCATACTTCATTTTCTTATCAAATCTTGACCATCTCTTTAAGATGATTCTCATTCGCTTTTCATTTGATGTGCTTAGGCTCAACCACTCTCACTGGCAGAGCTGTGATAAAACAAAAAAGCTATTGTTTTTTGTTTTTTAAAGGGGAGGAGATATTCTGTCCCATGCTTTTCATGTTTGAGTTGAAATTGTCAAACATTGAATAAACAAAAATATGCACATAGAATGAAATACAAAAATATGCACAAACGTGTGCATGAACAACGTACTTTACTGGACCTTTAAAGCAATCTGATCTAAAGCTCTTTCAACTGCCTCTGATCAGAAAACCATGTTGACTTGTGATTTATGAAATGTTATTTAAATTCCTAATCATCTTGATCATCTAAGTCGTCTTGAGGTTATAATAATGTTTTTCAGGCGTGCTGGCAATGGAGGCATTGCATAGACAAGTTCTGCCCTTCTTACTGAGGAGAATGAAGGATGATGTGCTTCAAGATCTGCCACCCAAGATCATACAGGATTACTACTGCAACCTCAGTCCTCTACAGGTACGAAAACACACATGTGCTCTGTGAAATAATGATAACAGTCTTTGTGTTTAGCTTTTATAGTAACACTTAGTAGCATTACAGTAAAGCATAGATGCCCATGCTTAATGGACGATTTATTGTCTATAATTTTATGTCTATGATCTTTACTCCTTATGTATTGTGAAGTCATGGTCCGTTAACTTATGTCATTATCACAATGTGCATGATTCAAACCTACAAACGTTAGTGTCACATGACATGTTTAATGTGATTCATATGTGCCGTCTTTGACATTTCAAGTTATCACACACTTGATGAGCACTTTCTATACACAAACACAATGTTATTTAATATAAAACAGTGCAGATGGCGCATGAGGAAGATGAGCAGGAAGATCCTTTGTCCAGCAATGATCATTCAAAAAGATTTCCTCTGAATGTTGTGGTGTCTGCTTAATTTTCTATTAGATTCAGTGATCGCAGAATCACAATATTTCTGGAGCGGACACAACAGCTTTCTATTCATTATATTTTTAATCGGGAAAATCAGACGTTTTGCGGCGATTTGGTTTAGAGCGGAAACCCTGAATCGCTCCCCTGTGTCTGCTCAGGTTCAACTGTATGAAGACTTTGCAAAATCTCGCGCGAAGGTGAACGTGGATGACGTGATTTCTACAGCGTCTACGCAAGAGGATGAAGAGAAGCCCAAACTCAAGGCCACTGGACACGTCTTCCAGGTTTGTCCCAGGAGCAGTCATTAAAATGAAGGATATTCCTGCCCTCATTTAGTCATGCAGTCTGTGATGCTGTTGTGTTTATCCATTGTTTCAGGCTCTGCAGTATCTGAGGAAGCTGTGTAATCATCCTGCACTGGTTCTGACTCCTCAACACCCCGAATATAAGCACATCACAGAGCAACTGAGCACTCAGCACTCCAGTCTCAGAGACATCCAGCACGCTCCCAAACTCTCAGCCCTCAAACAGGTGACTAACACAGCACTGCTGTCACAAGGGAGAAATAACCATCATTCTGACTGCTATATCGATCAGATTCTGACTGTAAGCTCAGGGCAGTCATTGGACTAACATTAGGGTTTCTACTTTTAAAAAATAGTTACAGATGGTTTGGCTATAGTAGCAGTATTTATTTATTTTAATCAGCTACATGTATGTTTTTTTTCTTAAATATTTTTAATATTAGCCAAAATTAGGTCTTTTTTAATCATCATCAGCCAAATTAAATCACTTAAAGATTTAAATTACACAAATTAATAATTAATTTTTATAAATAGATGCTGTTAGACATTTCTATTTACCAATTTCAGTCAATATTACTTTTAATATCAGCAAGTAATTTTCAATTATTTCAATATTTGTCAATGTTAGTTAAAATATCAGCAAAATTAGATAATATTTAAATTGATTAGTAAGATTTAGATTATTTATGTAACCACACAATAGGCTTTTGAAAAGAAATCTGAAAATTATCAATAATTTGAAAAAAAGCTAAGTTTTTTTGTAAAATCCTTAATAAATTGTTTTCAGCTTTAAAAAATTATCAGATATCTGTCAATAATTATGATGTAGCTTTAAAAAAAGGGCATCCGTTGCATAAAACATGCTGGCTTAGTAAGTGGTTCATTCTGCTGTGGCGACCCCAGATTAATAAAGGGACCAAGTCGAAAAAAAAATGAATGAATGAATGAATATTAGCAAATGTCAGCCAATATGTTTTGATCAATTTATTTCATTTAGTATACATAAGAAACCAGTATTTTTTTTTTTTATCAGTATCAACCTGTTTTTTATTTGTTTGTTTTTTTCATGATCAATTTGCTGGTTTATTTTTTTTTATTCTATATTAGCCAATGTTTTTTATATTACATTTATTTATTTATTTGATTGCATTCAATATTAGCCAGTCTGATAGTTAATTAGAAATAATTGTTTTTATTTATTGTTTAGTCTTTGAACTAATATTAATAATAATCATCAATAAATGTGAAATCTGAACAGTCCAGAACTGACAGTGTGTTTTGTTGTGTTGTAGCTGCTGTTGGACTGTGGTCTGGGTTCTGCCGGGGCATCTGACAGCGGCACAGAAGCAGTCGTGGCTCAGCACCGTGTGCTCATCTTCTGTCAGCTGAAGAGCATGCTGGACATTGTGGAGCAGGACCTCCTCAAACCACAGCTTCCCGGCGTCACATACCTCAGGCTGGACGGTAGCGTTCAGGCCGGACTCAGACACTCCATAGTCTCCAGGTCAGAGATCACTGATACCCATACAGTAATCTTAAAGAGAGAGTTCACCCAAAAATGAAAATGTATTCTTTTAAACATTAGAAAGATAGTGTTGAAGAAAGCTGAAAACCTGTAACCATTGACTTCCATACTAGGAAAAACATACTATGGAAGTCGATGATTACAGGTTTTTTTTTTTTGTTTAACAGAAGAAATGAACTCATAAAGGTTTGAAACGTGTAAAGGGTGAGAAAATCTTCAGTTTTGGGTGAACTATCCTTTTTATAGCATTGACAACTCTATTTGGGTCAATATATGGGAAGTTTGTTTGTTTGTCTGCAGGTTCAATAATGACCCATCCATAGACGTTCTGCTGCTTACTACACATGTGGGTGGACTTGGCTTAAATCTGACTGGTGCGGATACTGTGGTGTTTGTGGAGCACGACTGGAACCCCATGAGGGACCTGCAGGCCATGGACAGAGCTCACAGAATAGGACAGGTACAGAGGAGGTTTAAATCATTTAATCTTGAGGATTTATTTCTAAAGCAATTGATTTAAATAAAAAAAATTGTTATATATTAATTAATAGAAATCAAATCATCAAAAATTAATTGATTTATAATATTTTTTTAAATTATTGTATATTGGTTTTATTTATAAATCAGCTATCAGTAATATTATTTTTAGCCAGTATTATTATTGTTTTTGTATTAGCCAACATGTTTTTGCTTTCATAGAGTATCGTTATCTACCAATATTATATGTATTTTTAAATCGCAACAATAAAGCATTAATTATTGGGCTTTCTTGGCTTCTTTGGGGGGCTGTTGTAGGGCTGGGCGACATGGCAAAAATGCTTTCTCAATAATTGTTTTCCATATTAAATGAAGTTGTTAATACTTCCAGATTTAAAAGAATACCCCAATAATGACTGAAGCCACAAAAATTAGAGGGCCCGTTAAACATCATTGTCGACCGATACATTTTCCAATGGGCCATGGGCCAAAATTTGGTACATCTTTAATATCAACACACTTTTAGATTCCCATTATTGCACATTCCTGCTGTGTGATTGGACTTTTTTCACTCTATATTGATCTAAGACCCAGAGCTTATTAATGTTGATGACATTTTATCGCGATTCGATATAATATTGTTTATCGGCCCAGCCCTAGGCTGTTACAATAATTATTCATAATCATTATCTTATAATTACATAAGTTATCAAATTAAAATCTGTATCAGCCAATGTTTTTTTTTTCTCTATCAACTAATATATTATATTTATATATTATAAAAATATAATTTTTGTTACTGAGAATTGGTAAAAGCAAAAAAAAGTGGGCTGATACAAATTTAGAAAAAAATAATAATATTGGCTACTACGCCCACACGAGTGGCAAGCAGAGGACAACATAATGATGGACAACATAATGAACTTTTAAGGCTTTTCAGGCGAGAATGTAATTTAGATTGCAACTATGCAGTTTATTTCGAAGGATAGTGCCTATTTTAAATGTTCTTAATTTCGGAAATTTAGCACATCGGCGGCTATCATACTGAGCAGAGTAAAGACGATTGACAATCTGCCACAAGATTGCAACAGAGACTGCATAATAAGTCTTTAGGGGAGAAAGACAGCATTTTCTAAGCGAACATTTCAAACTACAACTAAACAAATCATTACAGAACAGAATAAAAAAAAATATATATATATATATATATATATATATATATATATATATATATATATATATATATATATATAATATTATTATTATTATTATTATTTGTTTTTATTACTATTTTTATTTGTATTTATTCCTCTATCCCCCCCCCAGAAACGTGTGGTGAATGTGTATCGTCTGATCACACGAGGCACACTGGAGGAAAAGATTATGGGTCTGCAGAAATTCAAGATGACCATCGCCAATACAGTGATCAGCCAGGAGAACGCCAGCCTGCAGAGCATGGGCACAGAGCAACTGCTCAACCTCTTTACACTGGACAAGGTCAGTCTCTCCTGTCTGTGGCTACAACTCTTTCAAACCTCCATACTAAATGGGTAATAATTAATAAGACTTGCATACACATATTTATTAAGAGAAAAGCATAATTTGTGATTTTAAGAATATTTTGACATAACGCTTTAATTAAAGGCGCAGTATGTAAGTTTGACACCCTGTGGTTGAACTTATTGCATTACTGGATCAAAACACGCTCCTGTTGGTCGTCAATCTGGCAACCTGAAAATACTTGCTGGGCTAAAATCTTCAGTGTGTGTTCTTAGTTTAGTCAAAGTCCCTTTAAGGCAAGTCATTTCACTTGGCGAACATCTTTGAAACGCCTCTCGGGCAGTATGCTTGGGCATTCTGTCTGAATGGGGAAACATCAAATTCTCCAAACCTGTTTGCCAAGCTTACGATTACATAACATATTTCTAATCACCAATAAAATGAAACAACGAGAGTCTCATAAGTTTAGTTTCTAAACGTCCGAATCAAACTAAATCTGCATATTTTCCGGTTGCCTGAGAGCATGTGCAGTCGAAAGGAACGAGATCACGACACCAACCTCATTTATGGCCGTTCTACACATTATCATCCTCTGGTTAAAGCTTTGTCAGATCGCACTGGTTTTCTGAAGTAATCCACAACCTGGTCTTGATGGTGAATCTCCTCCAGAAATGACAGAGACTTTTTGTTAACAGGTTTTGGTGCATTTGACTTGTTGCTGCTGTCATGAGATATGTGTTTGACAGGACGGATTGTACATCACATTCGTTTCATACAGATTAGTTCATTTAAAAGCACAGATTTCAAACTTTATTTGGATATGTTTCCCATGTCTGTGAAGCAAGTACTCGCTGAGATTTCAGTTCGTTTGTTCTCCACCAAACTGTCGTAAAAACACGTCTGGTCTGAGCTTCTCTGCCATAGAATCGTCAGTCTATAGCAGGGATCACCAAACCAGGTCCCGTGTCCTGCAGATTTTAGCTCCAACTCTCATCAAACACACCTGAACAAGCTCTCCAAGGTCTTACTAGGTATGCTTGAAACATCCAGGCAGGTGTGTTGAGGCAAGTTAGAGCTAGACCCTGCGGGACACCGGACCTCCAGGAAAGAGATTGGTGACCTGGTCTATAGCGATCGATAATTGGCTCCTGTACTAGTGGGCGGGGCTTCATTCACCATATTGACCAATCCACTTTTTCCCATTCAAAACTATACGAGTGTCGTCTTGTGTATTCTACAGTCTGTGTTTAGTGCACATCTTCTTTTAAAACAAGCCCCTCTGCTTGATGCTGGTGTGTTTGTGTTTTCAGGATGATAAAGCAGAAAAGTGTGACGGTTCCTCCTCATCCTCCGGTAAGTCCAGTATGAAGTCAGTTCTGGATGGACTGGGTGACTTGTGGGACCAGCAGCAGTACGAGAACGAGTATG